>NW_019154207.1:291936-295329 GCF_002288905.1 Enhydra lutris kenyoni | reverse complement strand
TAGGTCATGATCCCAGGGTCCTGGGATCGAGTCCCACATCGGGCTCTCTGCTCAGCTGGGAGCCTGCTTCTTTCTCTCTCTCTCTCTCTCTCTCTCTCTGCCTGCCTCTCTGCCTACTTGTGATCTCTGTCAAATAAATAAATAAAACTTTAAAAAAAATAGAAACAGAAGGAAAACTTTCAGACTCTTTCTATTGAAGCAGCATTACCTTGATCCCCAAACCAGGCAAAGACCCCACCAAAAAGGAGAATTTCAGACCAATATCCCTGATGAATATGGATGCTAAGATTCTCAAAAAGATTGTAGCTAATAGGATCCAACAGTACATTAAAAAGATTATTCACTGGGGCGCCTGGGTGGCTCAGTGGGTTAAAGCCTCTGCCTTTGGCTCAGGTCATGATCCCAGGGTCCTGAGATTGAGCCCCACATCGGGCTCTCTGCCAGAGAGCCTGCTTCCTCCTCCTCCTCTCTCTCTGCCTGCCTCTCTGCCTACTTGTGATCTCTGTCTGTCAAATAAATAAATAAAATCTTTAAAAAATAAAAGATTATCCACCATGACCAGGTGGGATTTATCCATGGGATGCAAGTCTGGTTTGCCATTCTCAAATCAATCAATGTGATAGAACAAATTAATAAGAGAAGAGAGAAGAACCACATGGTCCTCTAAATTGATGCACAAAAAGCATTTGAAAAAATACAGCATCCTTTCCTGATTTAAACTCTTCAGAGTACAGGGATAGAGGAAACATTCCTCAACTTAATAAACTCCATCTATGAAAAACCCACAGCGAATATCATTCTCAATGGGGAGAAGCTGTGAGCCTTTCCACTGAGATCAGGAACGTGACTAGGATGCCCACTGTCGCCACTAGTTTTCAACATAGTACTAGAGGTCCTAGCAACAGCAATCGGACAACAAAAGGAAATAAATGTATCCAAGTTGGCAAAAAATAACTCAAGCTCTTTCTCTTCACAGATGACATGATACTTTATGTGAAAAACCCAAAATACTTCACCCTCAAATTACTAGAACTCAAACAGCAATTCAGTAATGTAGCAGGATACAAAAACAATGCATATAAATCAGGTGCTTTCTTATACACTAACAACGACACTGTAGAAAGGGAAATTAGAGAATTGATTCCATTTATAATGTCACCCAAAACCTTAAGATGCCTTGGAATAAACCTAACCAAAGAGGTAAATGGTCTATACTTGAGGAACTACAGAACACTCAGTAAAGAAGTTGTAAAGGACCAAAAAAGATGGAAAAAATGTTCCATGCTCATGGACCAGAAGAATAAACATTGTTAAAATGTTTATGCTGCCCAGAGCAATCTATACTTTTAACACCATCCCAATCAAAATACCATTGGCATTTTTCAAAGTGCTAGAACAAACAATCCTAAAATTTGTACCAGAAAAGACCCTAAATTGCTAAGAAAATGTTGAAAAAGAAAAACAAAGCAGAGGGCATCACATTGCCTGATTTCAAGCTTTATTACAAAGCTGTGATCACTAAGACAGCATGGTACTAGCACAAAAACAGACACATAGACTAATGGAACAGAGTATAGAGCCCAGATATGGACCCTCAACTCAATGGTTAAATAATCTTTGACAAAGCAGGAAAAAATATACAGTGGAAAAAGGACAGTCTCTTCAATAAATGATGCTGGGAAACTTGGAAAGCTACTTACAGAAGAATGAAACTCTGTCGTTCTCTAACACCATACACAAAGTTAAACTCAAAATGGATGAAAGACCTCAATGTGAGACAGTAGTCCATCAAAATCCTAGAGGAGAACATAGGCAGTAACCTCTTCGATATCAGCCACAGCAACTTCTTTCAAGAAATGTCTTGGAAGACAGAGGAAACAAAAGTGAAAATGAACTTTTGGGACTTCATCAAGATAAAAAGCTTTTGCACAGTAAAGGAAACAGTCAACAAAAGAATGAGAGAATATATTCGCAAATGACACTACAAATGGCTGATATCCAAGATCTATACAGAACTCCTCAAACTCAACACCAAAAATATAGATAATCAAGTAAAAAAAATGGGCAGAAGACATGAACCAACACTTCTCCAAAGAAGACACACAAATGGCTAGCAGACAAATGTTCATCATTAGCCATCAGGGAAATTCAAATTAAAACCACTTTGAGATACAACCTTACACCAGTTAGAATGGCCAAAATTAACAAGACAATAAACAAGTGTTGGAGAGGATGTGAAGAAAGAGGAACCCTCTTACACTGTTGGTGGGAATGCAAATTGGTGTAGCCACTTAGGAAAACAGTGTGAAGATTCGTTAAGAAATTAAAAATAGAGCTACCATATGACCCTTCAATTGCACTACTGGGTTTTTACCCCAAAGATACAGATGTAGTGAAAAGAAGAGCCACACACACCCATATGTTCATAGCAGCAATGTCCACAGTTGCCAAACTGTGGATGAAGCCAAGATGTCCTTCAACAGATGAATGGATAAAGAATTGTGGTCCATATATACAATGGAATCTACTCAGCCACAGAAATGATGAATACCCAACTTTTTTTTTTATCAGCATGGATGGGACTGGAGGAGATGATGCTGAGTGAAGTAAGTCAAGCAGAGAAAGTCAGTTATCATATGGTTTCACTTTGTTGTGGAACATAAGGAATAACATGGAGGACATTAGAAGAAGGAAGGGAAAAGTGAAGGTGGGAAATTGGGGGTGGGGAAACAAACCATGAGAAAATGTGGACTCTGAGAAACTGAGGCTTTTATAGAGGAGGTTGGTGGGGGGATGGGTGAGCCAGGTGGTGAGTATTAAGGAGGGCATGTATTGCATGGTACACTGGGTGTTATACATAAAAAATGAATCTTGGAACACTACTTCAGAAACTAATGATGTACTGTATGGTGACTAACATAATAAGAAAAATAGCAAAGTAGGGGCACTTGGGTGGCTCAGTTGGTTAAGCATCTGCCTTCAGCTTAGGTCATGATTCTCAGGTCCTGGGATTAAACCCCACTTTGGGCTCCCTGCTCAATGGGGAGTCTGCTTCTCCCTCTCTCTGCCCCCCCAACTTGTGCACTGGCTCTCTCTCTGTATCTCTCTCAAATAAGTAAATAACATTAAAAAAAGAAGCAAAGTGGCATAATGCAAACATTTAGAAAGCAGGAAATACTCTTTGCTTTATGCCATTTCAGCTTGCAGAAGGTTTCATAGGAACTCCCTACTTTCACACAGCAGGAGAAACCTGTACACATATAGGCACCCCTATTTTGTTGTTATTGTTTCCCATTTGCTTGGAATGTCTTTTCCATCCACATCGATGTATGTATGTTCTCAAAGCTAAAGTGAGTTGCTCATAGGTGTCATATCACTGCATCTTATTTTTTT
>NW_019154207.1:253979-291836 GCF_002288905.1 Enhydra lutris kenyoni | reverse complement strand
GTTTTGATTGGAGAATTTGATCCATTTATGTTTAAAATAGTATTGCTAAAGACTGACTTTTGCCATTTTGTTCATTGTTTTTCTATCTTGTTGTAGTCCATGTTGTCTTACATATGTTTGACTTTTAATCAAATGAGAATTGAAAGTGTTTTATACACCACCATCACATTAGAGAATCTGACTTTGACTCTTTATCTATCTTCAACAATGGGTTTTACTCATTCATATATTTTTACATTATTTTTAATTTATTTTTATTTTGTTAAATTTTTGGGGCTAAGCTAGATGCCTAACAAGAGGCTTGAACTCACAACCCTGAGATCAAGAGTTGCATGCTCTACCAAGTGAGCCTGCCTGGTACCCCTCTTTTTACATTATTAATTGGTGTCCTGTCTTTTCAGCTTGACAAATCCTCTTTAGCATTTCCTGCAAGGCTGGTCTAGTGCCTCATATTTTGTTTGTTTGTCAAAGTCTTAACTCTCTTTCATAACTGAAGGACAGATTTGCTGGATATAGTATCTTGTTTGAATTTTTTTTCCTCCAGTATTTTTTAAAAGATTTTATTTATTTATTTGACAGACAGAGATCACAAGTAGGCAGAGAGGCAGGCAGAGGGGGGGGGCGAGGCAGGCTCCCTGCTGAGCAGAGAGCCCAATGCGGGGCTCAATCCCACAACCCTGGGATCATGACCTGAGCCGAAGGCAGAGACTTTAACCCACTGAGCCACCCAGGCACCCCTCCTCCAGTATTTTGAATATCACTTCCTATTCTCTCTTGGCCTGCAAGGTTTAGTGGCAAAATCCAGATAGCCTTAAAAATCATGATTCTTTTATCCTTATGTTGGTGTCTGTGTAATTGAAGAAGTAGTCTCCTCTTCTCGCCTTTACAGATTCAATTTACCCAGGGAAGATGTTTTTCACCCAGCCTATTTTGGGTTTCTGGCTATATCATGTATAGTTTTCATGAGCAGACAGGGCTCGCTATCAGGGTCTCTAGTTGGACAGGTTAATTTCCCATGAAATTAGTTTTCATAACTAATTTCTAAAGTTGGTGGAATGGTGACCAGTGGCTGTGCTTCATGGTCAGTTGAGCCTGCTCACTGGGCTCCATGTTCACACAGGGCTGCTGTCAGGGATACCTGGTTTGGCATGCCTGGTAGCTAGGTTCCATGGCCAGGTAGGCCCAGAGCCTCAGCTTTGGGTTCCACAATTAGAGCAGGTTTCAGGTTGTGCTCTACAATCAGGAAGAGATGCACACTTTGCCTTGTAGTTTGCTAGAGCAATTGGTAGACTCTCCAATAGTGCAGGCTGCTGGCTATGCTCTGCTGTTGGGTTAGGTAGCTCCCCAGGATCCCTAATCTGGTGTAGCCACCAGCTATACTCTGTAGTTGAATGAGATTGTAGGATGTGCTCTGAGGTTGGGTAAGGTTTCTTTGTACTCTCCCTAGTCAGGTGGGGCCACAGTCTATACTTTGTGATTGGGAAAAATTGGTGGTTAGGCTCCTTATCTGGGTGAGGTAGCAGCCTGTGTTCACCAGTTGGGCAGGCTGGACTTCATGGCTGAGCAGGATTGCTACCCTGACATCATGGATGGGTGAAGCTGCAAGCTGCTTCACAGTTAGGTGGAGGTGCTAGTTGCATTACCTGCTGAGGTACTGCTATAAGTTGTATTGAGGTTCCCTCATCAGGACGGGGAGGCAGAGACTATTCTCTGCAGTTGAGCAGAGTTACTTACTTGGCTTCTTCCCCAAGAAGCCCCAAAGGTTGTGGTCCACAGTTCCCCAGGACCTCTGGCCAGACTTCCTGATTGGGCAGAGCTGGAGGCTCCGCCTAACAATTTAGCAGGGAAGTAGCTTTTGTTTTCAGCTTGGGTGAGGCCAAAGACTGTGTTCCATGGTTTATGACATCATAGCTTGGGTTCTTTTGTCAAGGGGGGCCTGATGCTATGCTCTGCTATTTATTTGTTTACTTTGTATGTATTTTATTTGCAATTAGACAAGGATATTGGCTTGGCTTCCTGCATGTTTGGAGTCATGGACTGTGCCCTGAGGTTGCCTGGAATTGCTGTTTGGGCTCCCAGCTCAGAAAAGGCTGGAGGCTATGCTTCAAGTTTGGGCAGGGCTGCTGACTTACTTCCCTGCCTGAGTTTGCCATAGGATGGCTCCACAGTTGCCTGTGATCTTTAGCCAGGCTCCATGGTTGAGCAGGGCTGGAGGATGTGATCAGCAGTTGGACAGGGTTGCTGGCTTGCTACCCTCTCCAGGCAAAGTCATAAGATAGACTCCATGGGAAAGCCTGTTGGCTGAAGACTAGGTAGAACTAGGTAGAACTGCTGACTGAGCTCCCTGTCCACTTGGGTCCACTGGCTTGGTTCTGTAGATGGCTGGACTCTCTGCGTGGGAGCCACTGCCAATAGGAAAACACTCTGCCATGATCCACATACTGGTTGCTGTGGGCCTCCTTCCTTTTCCTCTCTAGCCTATTTCCTGTGGTTTAGCCTCACTGGTTTCCTCAGTGATCCACATGAAGTAAGACTGAATTGAGACTCCCAGAAATCATCCGAGGATGCTTGGAAGCTGGATGTCCACCGTGAGCTCTCCTTTTCCCACTGGAATAACCATACATCCAGGGAAACCGTCTCAGGATACTCTGCTGGCTTGGAGGAGAGACAGTGTAGTGAAAGTGAAACTGCTCCTCTAACCCTTTCAATGTGCTTTTCCCCAGTTTTTATGATCCATGAGAATACTTCAGCCTCACCCCTAGATTCTGAAATATCCAGAAGTGTCTTGTCTTTGGATAGTTGCTAGTTAGCTTTTCTGTGGGAGTCTGAATCTTCGGTCTACCTGTTACTCCATCTTGCTGTCATTCTGGTATAATCATTCTTAAATGATGCTACCCAAAGTGCCATTCTGAAATAGAAAAAAAAAGGAATTTATTACCAAGACTTGAATGGACTATATGAAAGCACACATTATTTTTGTAGCAAAAATTTCTTAATGAGAGTAGCTATGTGCACATTTCCATTTTGATGAAAGCTGTCTTTGCAGACTGGTAACATAACTTGCCACCTATGGACAAACAGCCCATATATTCACTCTATTAGGAACATTGCCATGGAATATTTCATTATGGGATATTTGGACAAAATTCTGATTCCTTCAGAAGAAAGAAAGCAAGTAACTCCATTTAAAAGTCCACTGACTCTGATATTCTGGATTTATTAATTAGAAAGCTTGTTACCAATATATGGAATAAAGTAAAGAATTTAAATACAGAAATCATTGAAAATACAGGCTCATTGCAGAAATAGTAAATAAAGGTAACATTTTCTTTTCTGTTCTGTTTAATTATTATTCAAGCTTTTATTTAAATTCCAGTTAGTTAACATACAGTGTAATATTAATTTAGGTGTAGAATTTAATCACTTACATACAACACCCAGTGCTCATCACAAATGCCCTCCTTAATACCCATCACAAATTTAACCCACCCCTCCACCCACCTCCCCTCCAGTAACCTTCAGTTTGTTCGCTATAACTGAGTTTGTTTGCCCCCACCATGTTCATCAGTTTTGTTTCTTAAATCTCACACATGAGTGAGCCACAAACTGGCTGAAAATATTTTCAAAAGACACATCCAATAAAGGATTGATACCCAAGATATACAAATAAATCTAAAAACTCAAACAACAAGATAACAACCAACCAAATATAAAAATGGGCCAAGGAAGATGTGGTCCATATACACTATGGAGTATTATGCCTCCATCAGAAATGATGAATACCCAACATTTCTAGCAACATGGACAGGACTGGAAGAGATTATACTGAGTGAAATAAGTCAAGCAGAGAGAGTCAATTATCATACGGTTTCACTTATTTGTGGAGCATAACAAATAGCATGGAAGACAAGGGGAGATGGAGAGGAGAAGGGAGATGAGGGAAATTGGAAGGGGAGGTGAACCATGAGAGACTATGGACTCTGAAAAACAATCTGAGGGTTTTGAAGGGTCGGGGCGTGGGAGGTTGGGGGAACCAGGTGGTGGGTATTAGAGAGGGCACGGATTGCATGGAGCACTGGCTGTGGTGCAAAAACAATGAATACTGTTACACTGAAAAGAAATTTTAAAAAAATGGGCCAAGGACCTTAAGAGACACCTCACCAAATATATATACACATGGAAAATAAGCATAAGACACAATGCTCAACATTATATATCATAAGGGAAATGCAATTTAAAACAACTCACTTATTTGTGGAGCATAACAAATAACATGGAGAACAAGGGGAGTTAGAGAGGAGAAGGGAGTTGTGGGAAATTGGAAGAGGAGGTGAACCATGAGAGACTATGGACTCTGAAAAACAATCTGAGGAGTTTGAAGCGGCAGGAGTGGGAGGTTGGGGGAGCCAGGTGGTGGGTATTAGAGAGGGCACAGATTGCATGGAGCACTGGGTGTTGTGCAAAAACAAGGAATACTGTTACGCTGAAAAAAAATAATCTGCAAAGAAAAAAATATTATAAAATGAATAATCCATTTGGGGGTCAATTCCATGTGCTTGATAATGGCATGCCATTTATCAGTGGGTAATTCCTTACCTTCTGTGTTGTTTTCTTCTGAATAAATTGCAAATCATATATATATATATATATATATATATATATATATATATATATATATATGAATAATGGGGCACCTGGGTGGCTCAGTGGGTTAAAGCCTCTGTCTTCAGCTCAGGTTACGATCCCAGGGTCCTGGGATTGAGCCCTGCTCGGGCTTTCTGCTCAGCAAGGGAGACTGCTTTCCCCCCTCTCTCTGCCTGCCTCTCTGCCTACTTGTGATCTCTGTCTGTCAAATAAATAAATAAAACCTTTAAAAAAATAAAATAAAACAACTATGAGATTCCACTACCTACCTATCAGGAATGGCCAAAGTTAAGAACACTGATAAAAACCAAATGCTGGCAATGATGTGGAGCAACAGGAACTCCCATTCATTATTAGGGGAGATGCAAAATGGTACAGGCACTTTGAAAGGCAGTTTAGCAGTTTCTTACAAATTAAACAACATACTCTTACCGTAAGATCTAGCAATAATACTAATTAGTATCTACCCAAAGGAGGTGAAACATGTGTCCACACAAAAACCTGCCCAAGATTATTTATACAGCTTCATTCATAAGTGCCAAAACTTGGAAGCAACCAAGATGTACTTCAGCAGGTGGATGGATAAACTGATAAATTCAGACAATGGGAATTATCAGCACTAAAAAGAAATCTATTAAGAGATGAAAAGAGGGGCACCTGGATGGCTCAGTGGGTTAAAGCCTCTGCCTTCAGCTCAGGTCATGATCCCAGGGTCCTGGGATCCTCGCATCAGGCTCTCTGCTCAGCAGGGAACCTGCTTCCGCTGCTTTCTCTGCCTGCCTCTCTGCCTACTTGTGATCTCTGTCTGTCAAGTAAATAAATGAAATCTTAAAAAACAAGAGAGAGAGAGATGAAAATACATTAAGGGAACTTAAGGGCATGTTATGAAGTGAAAGAAACCAATCTGAAAAATCTACACAAATGATTCCAACTATATGATATTCTAGAAATGGCAAAACTATGGAGACAATAAAAAGATCAGTGGGATAAGGGGGAGGAAGGGATTAGGGGCATGGAGTTTTGTCAGTGTTCTTAACTGTGGCCATTCCTAGTATAGGTAGGCAGTGGAATCTCATAGTTCTTTTAAATTACCTGGGATAAGGGGGAGGAAGGGATTAATAGGCAGAACACAGAGGCATTTTAGGGCAGTAAAACTACTCTGCGATACTGTAACAGTGGATATATGTCAATATATGTTTATTATCCAAACCCATAAAATATACAACATCAAGAGTGAACTTTAATGTAAACTATGGACTTTGGGTGATAATGATGTCAGTGTAGGTTCATCAGTTATAACATATGTACCTCTCTGATAGGGAATGTTGATAATAGGATAGACTATGCATGTGTGGGTGCAGGGGGGAATATAGGAAATCTCTGCACCTTCTGACCAGTTTTGCTGTGAACCTAGAACTGCTATAAAAATGCAGTCTGTTTTTTAAAAATTATTTATTATTGCCATGGTAAAGGGTCTCCTACATATGACAACAAAAGGAAGAACTATAAAAGGGATTAATTAAAATATTTTGCTCCATTAAAAAGCGTCCATCAATGTACATCAAGCTGTTAATACATCTAATGTAGTATATAAAATCTCTTATAAATCAGTAAACACTACTACCTCCAAAAATTTTATAAAGGATTTTAAAAGCCATATCACTCATTCAAAAATATAATGGCCAGTAAATACATGAAATTGTGAGATATCAGTACTCACCATTCACTGGTCCAATTGAAAAGACATTTTGAAATTATAATACCTGATACTTATCAGCCTTATAAGGAGGCTTTTTAGGCAATACATTTTCCCAATTGCCTACCCTTCCCATCAAATTTTAATACCTGAGATATATTGAGGTCATATGGTAATTCTGTGTTTAACTTACTAAGGAATATCCAGACTGGTTTCCACAGTGACTGTACCATTTTACACTCACAGCAGAAATGCATGGAAGTTCCAGTTTCTCCACATTCTCACCAATACTCATTAAATTCCATTTTTTGAAATTATTAGTATAGGCATTCAAATTTGTATGAAGTGATGCCTCATTGTGGCTTTCATTTGCATTTCCCTAATGACTACAGGTTGATCATCTTTTAATATGCTTGTTGGACATTTTTATATTTATTTGAAGAAATGTATATTTAAACATTTTGCCCATTTTTAAAATTTGTTTTATTTTTTTATAAACATATAATGTATTATTAGCCCCAGGGGTACAGGTCTGTGAATCGCCAGGTTTACACACTTTACAGCACTCAGCATAGCACATACCCTCCCCAATGTCCATAACCCCACCGCCCTCTCCCAACCCCCCTCCTCCCAGCAACCCTCAGTTTGTTTTGTGACATTAAGAGTCTCTTATGGTTTGTCTCCTGATCCCATCTTGTTTCATTTATTCTTTTCCTCCTTCCAAGCCCCCCACGTTGCATCTTCACTTCCTCATATCAGGGAGATCATATGATAGTCATCTTTCTCTGATTGACTTATTTTGCTAAGCATAATACCATTTTGCCCATTTTTAACTGGGTTAGTTAATTTGCTTTTGAGCTGTAAACTTTACTTATTCTGGATACTGGACATTTATCAAATACATAACTTGCAAATATTTTCTCCCAACTATGAGTTGTTTTGTTTTCTTGATAATGTCTTTTGATGCACAAGGGTTTTTAATTTTGATTAATTCCAATTTATTTGTTTTTCTTTTGAAGCTTCTGCTTTTCATATTATAGCTAAGAAACCATTGACAAATACAAGGTCATGAAGATTTATCCTTATGATTTCTTCCAATAGTTCTAATCATTTTACTTCTCATATTTGGGTCACAGATCCATTTTTTTAAGTTTTAATTTATTTGAGAGAGACAGGGCATGAGTGGGAGGGCAGAGGGAGAGAGAACCTCAAAAAGACTCCATGCTGAACACAGAGCCCACATGGGGCTTGATCCTACAACCCTAAGATCTTGACCTGAGCTGAAACCAAGAGTCAGATGTGCAATCAACTATGCCACCCAGGTGCCCCACAGATCCTTTTTGAATTACTTTTGTGCCTCATATGTGTAAGGGTTCAAATTCATCATTTTCCATATGAATATTCAGTTCTTCTAGCATCACTTTTTTTTTTTTTTGTAAAAAATGGTTTATCGATTCCATTTTTGTCTAGCATCACTTTTTGAATAGACTGTTCTTACCCCATTGAATGGTCTTGGCACTGTTCATAAAAATGAAGTGGCCATAGATGTGTAGGTTTACTTCTGGATACTCAGTTATATTCCACTGATCTATATATCTATTCTGATGCTAGTTCCACACTGTTTTAATTCTGTAGCTTTGTTGTAGGTTTTGAAATTGGGAAGTGTAAGGCTTCCTACTTTGTTCTTTTTCAGGATTGTTTTAGCTGTCTGGGGACACTTGACATTGCATGAGATTTTGAGGCTCAGCTTTTCCATCTCTTTTTAAAAAGGCCATTGGGGGGCACCTGGGTGGCTCAGTGGGTTAAGCCTCTGCCTTCAGCTCAGGTCATGATCTCAGGGTCCTGGGATCAAGCCCTGCATCGGGCTCTCTGCTCTGCAGTGAGCCTGCTTTCCTCTCTCTCTCTCTGCCTGCTTGTGATCTCTGTCTGTCAAATAAATAAATTTTTTTAAAAAGCCATTGGGATTTTCTTAGAGATAGCATTGAATCTGTAGATCATTAGGGGAGTATTGCCAATTTAACATTAGTAAGTCTTCTAATCATAAACATGGGAAGGCTTGCATTTGTTTAGGTCTCCTTTATTTTTTTTCTACAATTTTTTAAATTATTTCTTCTTTTTATTCTTTATTTTTTTATTTTTATTTATTTATTTATTTATTATATTTTTTTTCAGTGTTCCAAAATTCAAGTTTTCTGAATACAAATCTTGCCTCTCCTTTAAATTAATTTCTAAAGGTTTTATTGTTTTAATTCCTATTATAAATGAAAATATTCTCTCAATTTCTTTTCCAAATTCTTCTTTGTAGATGTGTAGAAACATGACTATTCTTTTTATGTTAATCATATGCCGTCTAACTTAAGTGATTTGGTTTATTGCCTCTAATAGCTTTCTTGTCAGTTCTTTGGACATTTTTTTAAAAGATTTTATTTATTTATTTGACAGACAGAGATCACAAGTAGGCAGAGAGGCAGGCAGAAAGCGGGGGGTGGCGAGGGGGGCAAGCAGGCTCCCCGCCGAACAGAGATCCCGATGTGGGGCTCGATCCCAGGACCCTGGGATCATGAACCCAGCCGAAGGCAGAGGCTTTAACCCACTGAGCCACTCAGGCGCCCCTCTTTGGACATTTTTATGTGTAGAATCATTCATCAGCAAATGGAGATATTTTGCTCTTCCTTTCCAATTTGTATGCCTTTTATTCCTTTTTCTTGCTTAATTGCTCTGGATAGACATTCCAAAACAATATTGAATTTAAGTGATGAAAGTGGACATCTTTCTTTTGTTTTTGATCTTAGGGGGAAAGCCATCAGTTTTTTATCCTTAAGTATAATGTTAGCTGTTGGTTGTTCATAAATGCCCTTATCATGTGAGGAAGTTCTCTTCAATTCCTAGTTTGTTGAATATATTTATCATGATACTGTGTTGGGGTTTTGTCAAATTTTTTTTCTATTAATTCAGAAGATCATGTTATATTTTACCTTCATTCTCTTAATGTGATTCATTTCATTGGTTGATTTTATTTTTAAGGTATAATTTACATATAAAAAGTTATACATATTGAATATCCATAACTTGACAAGTTTGGAGATGTTTATACAGCTATGAAACCATCACCACTATCTATACCATAAATATGACCATCAACTACAAAAATTTCTTTCAATTATCATTATTATTATTATTATTAGTGATAAAAATACTTAATGTAATATCTACCCTCTTAGCAAAATTTTAAGTATATAATATTGTATTGTTCACTATAGGAACTATGCTGTTCACTAGATCGCTAGAGTTTATTCATCTTGTATAACTGAAACTTTGTACCGTGACTGTTACCTCCCCATTTCCTCTTCCCCTTAGCTTCCGAAAGCCACTATTCCACTCACTGCTTCTGTGAGTTTGACTGTTTAAGATTCCTCATAGCAGTGGCATCATGAAGTATTTATCCTTTTCTATCTGACTAATTTTACTTAGTTCCAGGTTCATCCTGTAGCAAACAGCAGGATTTCTTTATTTTAAGGCCATATAATATTATAATGTTTGTATATTCATTTTCTTTTTACATTCATTCACTAGTGGATATCCAGTCTGCTTCCCTGACTGGGCTACTGTGAATAAAACTGCAGTGATAATGGCAGATTTCTTTGAGATCCTGATTTCAATTCCTTTGGACATGTACCAAGAAGTGGGATTATTGGATCATGTAGCAGATCTATTTTTTATTTTTTGAGGAACCTCCACACTTTTGCCTACTGGCTGCACCAATTTACATTCCCATCAACAGTTCTCCAAATCCTTGCCAACGTTTATCTTTTGTTTTGTTTTTAATAATAGCCATCCTAGCAGGTGTGAGGTGATATCTCTTGAAATTTTGATTTGCATTTCCCCTATGATTAGTGATGTAGAGTACCTTTCATGTACCTATTAGTAATTTCTATGTCTCCTTGGAGAAATGTCTATTCAAGTCCTTAGCCCAATTTTTAATTGGATTGTTTGTGTGGTTTTTTAAAATTACTGATTCAATATCCTTGCTAATATTTGGTCTGTTCAAATTTTCAATTTCTTCCTCCTTCATGTTTGGTAGGTTATACATTTCTAAGAATTTACCCATTTCTTCTACATTGTCTAGCTTATTGGCTATAGTTTTTTTTCAGATTTTATTTAATTAATTAATTTATGTATTATTTATTTATTTATTTGACAGAAAGTGCAAGTAGGCAGAGAGGCAGGCAGAGAGAGGAGGAGGAGGAGGAGGAGGAGGAGGAAGCAGGCTCCCTGCTGAGCAGAGAGCCCGATGTGGGGCTTGATCCCAGGACCCTGGGATCATGACCTGAGCTGAAGGCAGAGGCCTTAACCCACTGAGCCACCCAGGTGCCCTATAGTTTTTTTTATAACATTCTCTTTTAATTGTTTTTATGTCTATGGTGTTGGTTGTTGTGACTTTTTTATTTGAGTCCTTTCTCTCTCCTTCTCTGTCTCTCTTTTGGTGAGTTAGACTAAAGGTTAATCAATTTTTTTGATCTTTTCATCAACTCCTGGTTTAATTGATATTATCTATTGTTGGCTTTGTTTGTTTGTTCAGTTTCTATGTCATTTGTTTCAGCTGTGATCTTTATTATTTCCTTCCTTCTGATGGTTTTGGGTTTTGTTAATGGTTTTCTGGAGAGTGTTCCACATGCACCTGAAAATAATATGTATTCTGCTGTTTTAAGATGGAATGTTTTGAATATATCTCTAAAACCAATTTGGTCTATTGTGTCATGCAAATCTACTGTTTCCTTGTTGATTTTCTGTTTTCATGATCTTTCCATTGATGGACTTGTGGTGTTAAAGTCTTCTATTATTTTTCTTATTCATCAGTTCCTTTATCTTTGTTATTAACTGTTTCATATATGTAGGTGCTCTTGTACTGGGTGCATAAATATTTCTGATTGTTATATTTTCTTTCTGGATTGTCACATTTATTGTTTTATACTGTCCTTTTCATCCCTTGTTACAGTTTATGTTAAAGTCTGTATTGTCCAATATAAGTATTGCTTCTCTGGCTCTACTGGACATCCTTTTGCATGATAAATGTTTTTCCATCCCCTCACTTTCAATCTGCAGATGTCATTAGGTCTGAAATGAGTCTCTTGTAGGCATCATATAAATGCATCTTGGTTTTTGTTGCTTTTGGTTCTTTTTTAACTTTTTCTTTAAATTCAATTTAATTAACATATACTGTATTATTAGTTTCAGAGGTAGAATTTAGTAATTTCATCAGTCACATACAAAACCCAGTGCTCATTGCTTCAAGTGTCCTCCTTAATGCCCATCACCCAATTGCCCCATCCCCTATCCACCTGACCTCCAGCAACCCTCAGTATTTTTCCTAGAGTTAAGACTCTCCTATGATCTGCCTCCTTCTATGTTTTCATCTTATTTTCTTTTTCCTTCCTTTCCCCTGTGTTCATCTGTGTTGTTTCTTAAATTCCACATGAGTGAAATCATATGGTATTTGTCCTTCTATGACTTATTTATTTCACTTAGCATATACCCTACAGTCCCATCCATGTTGATGCAAATTCATCCTTTCTGATGGCTTTGTAATATTCTATTGTATATATGAATCACATCTTCTTTACCATTCATCCATTGAAGGACATCTTGGATCCTTCAACAGTTTTGCTATTATAGACAGTGCTGCTATGAACATTGGGATGTATGTGCCCTCTCTTTTCACTAAATCTGTATCTTTGGGTTAAATACTTAGTAGTGCAATTGCTGGGTTGTAGGGTAGCTCTATTTTTAACATTTTGAGGAACCTCCATACTGTTTTCCAGAGTGGCTGTACAAGCTTACATTCCCACCAACAATGTAAGAGGGTTATCCTTTCTCCACATCCTTGCCAACACTTGTTGTTCCTTGTATTGTTAATTTTAGCCATTCTAACTGGTGTAAGGTGTTACCTCATTGTGATTTTGATTTGTATTTCCCTGATGACAAGTGATGTGTAACATTTTTTCATGTTTCTGTTGGCCATTTGTATATCTTCTTTGGAGAAGTGTCTGTTCATGTCTTCTGCCCATTTCTTGACTGGATTATTTGTTATTTGGGTGTTGACTTTGATAAGTTCCTTATAGATCTTGGATACCAGCCCTTTATCTGATTTGTCATTTGCAAATATCTTCTCCCATTCTGTGTGTTACTGTTAGTATTGTTGACCGTTTTCTTTGCTGTGCAAAAGCTTTTGATCTTGATGAAGTCTCAATAGTTCATTTTTGCTTTTGTTTCCCTTGCCTTAAAGACGTATCTTACAAGAAATTACTGTGGCCAGTGTCAAAGAGGTTACCGCCTGTGTTCTCCTCTAGGATTTTGATGGATTCCTGTCTCACATTTAGGTCCTTCAACCATTTTGAATTATTTTTGTGTATGGTATAAGAAAATGGTCTGTATGTGGCTTCTGTATGTGGCTGCTCAGTTTCCCCAATACCATTTGTTGAAGAGACTGTCTCTTTTCCATGGGGTCTTCTTCCTCTTGTGTCAAACATCAGTTAGCCATGGAGTTGACGGTCCATTTCTGGGATATCTTTTGTGTTCCATTAATCTATGTGTCTGTTTTTGTGCTAGAACTTTGCTGTCTTTATGATCACAGCTTTGAAATATAGCTTGAAGTCAGTCTGTTACTGGTTTTTTTTTATTTATTTCTTTTTATTAACATATAATGTATTATTAGCCCCAGGGGTACAGGTCTGCGAAGCGCCAGGTTCACACACTTCACAGCACTCACCATGGCACATACTCTCCCCAATGACCATGACCAATGACCATGACCCCCCACCCTCTCCCTACCCTCCTCCCCCTGGCAACCCTCAGTTTGTTTTGTGAGATTAAGAGTCTCTCATAGTTTGTCTCCCTCCTGATCCCATCTTGTTTCATTTATTCTTTTCCTACCCCCCAAACCCCCCATGTGTTGTACCCGAGTTTTCGCGTCTGAGAGACCACCAAGGAGCCAAGACCGATGCAATCACATGAGGGTTTATTTAACAAGCTTAAGCTTGGGCCCAAGTATACCCAACACTGTGGAGTAGGAACTTCGACCCCGAGCTTAGTTAAGGCAGGGCTATTTATGGGTTCCTGGTACTAAAGCAGGGTGGGGGGTCTCTGGAACCAAAGCAGGGTGGGGGTTCTTGTTACTAAAGCAGGGTGGGGGTCCTTAGAACTAAAGTAAAGTAGGGGAAAGTTCAACCCTTGGGCACAGGGGTCTGAGATGGCTGCTGGAGCTAAGATGGCTGTACTTATGCTAAGGCTAAACCTGAGGTGGGATGGCCTTAATTTTTCTCGGCCTCCACACATGTTGCTTCTCGATTTCCTCATATCAGGGAGATCATATGATAGTTGTCTTTCTCCAATTGACTTATTTCGCTAAGCATAATACCCTCTAGCTCCATCCACGTCATTGCAAATGGCAAGATTTCATGTCTTTTGATGGCTGCATAGTATTCCGTTGTATATATATATATATATATATATATATACCACATCTTCTTTATCCATTCATCTGTTGGTGGACATCTAGGTTCTTTCCATAGTTTGGTTATTGTGGACATTGCTGCTATAAACATTTGGGTGCACGTGCCCCTTTGGATCACCACATTTGTATCTTTAGAGTAAATACCCTGTTACTGGTTTTTGATTTATGGTTACCATTCAACTTGTATATAAAATTTGTTTATAGCAATCATATTAAATTGATGGTTGCTTAAAGTCAAACCCATTCTTTACTCCTCTCCTCATGCATGTTTTAGATGTGGTGTCATATTTTACATCTTTTCATTGTGAATCACTGGACTGATTTTTATAAATATATTTATTGCTTTTTCATTTCCTACTTTTCATAACCTTAATTATGGTCTTCCCCTTCGACTCACAGAGCCCACTTTAAAATTTCCCATGGTCATGAGCTCCTTTAGCTTTTGTTCATTTGAGAAACATGTTATCTCTCCTTCTTTTCTAAATGATGGCATTATTGTCTGGAGTATTTTTGCCTGCAGATTTTTCTCTTTCAGCATTTTGAATATATCAGGCCACTGTTTTCTGGCCTGCAAAGTTTCTGCTGAAAAATCAGCTCATATACTTATGGGGTTTTCCTTGTATTGATTATTTTCTTTTCTCTTGCTACTTTTTAAATTTTTTTTTATTTTTTTAATCATTTTTTAAATTTATTTTCAGCACAACAGTATTCATTGTTTTTGTACCACACCCAGTGCTCCATGCAATCCGTGCCACACTTTTGCCTTTTTAATTACTATGTGTCTTGGTGTGGACTTCTTGGGTTGGAGTTATTGGGGCATCCCATGCCTCTTGGATCTGGATATTTGTTTCCTTCTCCAGGTCAGGGAAGTTTTTAGCTATTATTTCTTCAAATATATTTTCTGTCCCCTTTATCTCTGTTTTTATTCTGGGATCCCTATATAAGAATGCTGTCATTCTTGATGGTGCCACTGAGTTCCCTAAGTCTATTTTCATTTTGCATATTTTTTTTCTCACACCAGCTCAGATTTGTTAGTTTCCATTACTGTCTTCCAGGTTTTAAGCCATTCATCTGCTTCCTCTAGCCTTCTATTTATTCAATCTAGTGTAGTTTTTATTTCATTTATTGAGTTATCTCTCATTTTTTTCTTTGTTAAGGGTCTTGCTCATGTCCTTTACACTTTTTTCAAGTCCAGTGAGTATCTTAATGATTGTTACTTTAAATTATCTTTCAGGGGGCCCCTGGGTGGCTCAGTGGGTTAAGCCTCTGCCTTTGGCTCAGGTCATGATCTCAGGGTCCTGGGATCGAGCCCCACGTCAGGCTCTCTACTCCATGGGGAGCCTGCTCCCCCCCCAACCTGCCTCTCTACCTACTTATGATTTCTCTCTCTCTCTCTCTCTGTCAAATAAATAAATAAATAAATAAAATCTTTATAAATTAGCTTTCAGGCATATTACTTATCTCTGTGGTGCTTAGGTCTCTTGGTGTGGTTTGGTTCTCTTCTTTCATTTGGGCCATATGCCTCTTTCACTTCATTTTTTCTAACTTTCCATGTCTGTTTCTGCGTGTTTCAAAAGTTATCTGTGTCTCCTGCTCTCTATGTAGTGGGCATGGCACCCAGTTTTCACATGGTCTGTTGGTCATTTTCCAAAGGGATGCACATCACTATAGACACTGGGGCCATCTGATACTGCTCTGCAAAGCACATGCAGGTGGGGGCATGGTGCCTGTAAGCTGTGCATGCTGGTCCTCTTCCACAGGGAATTTGCAGCTGCTTTAGAAACTGTGGTGACCGGGGCTTGTCTGAAATGCGTATATAGATAGGGGATACAGTTTTTAGGATATGTGCTGCTGAAGTGAGCACAAGGGGTACAGTTTTAATAAGGTGTGTGTGTCCTCTCCAGGAGGTGACCAACTGCTGCCACTGGGACCAAGGCCCTACAAAGCATGCAGGTTGGGAGATGTGGGTGAGGAGACAGTATTAGCAAGATTTATTCTGGTCTTCTGTGGAAGGGGACCCACAGTGCCAGGACTGATGCAAGCATGACTGGAAAGGGCAGGTCTGTGGAGGAATGGTTGTTGCAGCTTGGTGTAAGCAAATTAGGTATTTTCAGTGTTGTGCTTGGAGCTCTGTGTTTATGCTGAAGAGCAGAGATGGAAATGGTGTCTGCCAGCTGCTTTATTCCTGAAGGAATATCCCTGTGATTCCTGATGCTGTAGGATAGGCTCTTAGATGAGCAAATAACTTTCCCTCCTACATGCCCCAGGCATTTCTATGCTCTATCTCTGCTGGATATTTGTAATGCTATCTCTTTAATGGAGGGGACTCAGATTCTTAACACCCTCCAGGCCCTCCCAGAACTGAGTATGCTGATTTTTAAAATTCTAGGCTTTTAGTCTTGCTGGTTGTAAGAACTCCTGAAATTCTGCCCATCTAGTTTTCAAAGCCAAATGTTGTCTGGGATTCATCTTCTCTTTCCAGGCTCCCTGGTGTAATAGTCTGTTTCTCATGCTTCTCTGTTTCCCTGGGGTACTTTGCCAGCATGGACAACCAGGGCCCTCTTAGCTCCCTACTGTGTTTCCACCCTTCCTACACTCTTCAGTATGGCTTCTTTACCTTTAGTTGTAGAGTTTGTTCTGCCAGTCTTTGTGTCATTTTCTAGGTTAGTTAAGTTGATGTGAGTGTCCTCTAGTTGTATCATGGGACACGGTGAGTTTATGGTCCTCTTACTCTGCCATCTTCCCAGCCTCCACCAAAGCAGTTATTGACAGGTAAGTAATTACTATTGTGATTTTATTCATTGTTTTTTGTCTGTTTTATTGTTCTATTTTCCTCTTTTTTTCATATGCTGCTTTCCACTGTGACTTATTTTTTCTGTAATGATATAATTTGGTAAATTTCTTTTTATATCTTTGTATCTATAATAGGTTTTTTTCTTTGTGGTTGTCATGAAGTTTGCATAAAAATTTTTATAGTTGTAGTAGTCTATTCTGAGGTGAAAACTTAACTTCCATCTCATATAAAAACTCTACTCCTACTTTGTTGTTGTTATTGATGTCTGAATTTGCTTCTTTTTAAATTTTGACTCCATTTACAAATTTTGTGGGTTATATTTACTCTTTGTATTTAATTTATAAACTTTTATACTAGCATTAAAATGATTTATACATCATCACAGTATTACTTTTTTTGTATTGTTCTATTCATTTACCTTTACCAGTGAGAATTATACTTTCATATGTTTGTGTGTTACTCTTTAGAATTATTTTGTTTCAACTTGAGGGACTCTCATTATTACTTCTTGTATGGTAGGTTTTGTGTTGGTGACCTTTCTGTTTTGTTTGGGAAATTTTTTATCTTTCCATTTTTTTTAAATTTTCCATTTTTAAAAGACACTTTTGCCACTATATTATTCTTGTTTTGATGTATTTTTCTTTCAGCACTTTAACTATATCATATTACTCTTTCCTTGCCTGCAAGTTTCTGCTGAGAAATCCATTTATAGTCTCAGGGTTTGCTGTGTATATCATGAGTCACTTTTCTCTTGCTTCTTTCAAAATTATTTATCTTTGATTCTTGATAATTTAATCATAACGTTTCTCAGTATTGGCCTCTTTAGATTTAACCTATTTGAGATCCTTTATGCTTCCTGAATCATAATGTCTATTTCCCTCTCCAGATTTGAGGAATTTGCAGGCTTTATTTCTTTAAAAAATCTTTCTTCCTCTTTTTTTCTTTCTTTTCTTCTGGGGCTCCCATTATACATAAATTGTTCACTATATTTTGTTCTCTGAGCCTTATAGGCTTTCTTCACTGTTGTTCATTTTTTTTGTTTGTGGTTATTGTTCCTCTGACTGGGTAATTTCAAATGAATAGAACTACCCTATGATGCAGCAATTGCACTACTAGGTATTTACCCCAAAGATACAGATTTAGTGAAAAGAAGGGGCACATGCACCCCAATGTTTATAGCAGCAATGTACACAATGGCCAAACTGTGGAAGGAGCTGAGATGTCCTTCAACAGATGAATAGATGAAGAAGATATGGTTCATATATACAATGGAATATTACTCGGCCATTAGAAAGGTTGAATACCTACCATTTGTATCAACATAGATGGAACTGTAGAGTATTATGCTAAGTGAAATAGGTCAAGCAGAGAAAGACAATTATCATATGGTTTCACTCATATGTGGAATATAAGGAATAGTGCAGAGGACCATAGGAGAGGGAGGAAAAACTGAATGGGAAGAAATCAGAGAGGGAGACAAACAATGAGAGACTCTGGACTCTGGGAAACAAACCAAGGTTTACAGAAGGGAGGGGTTGGGGGATGGGTTAACTGGATGAAGGGCATTAAGGAGGGCATGTGAGGTGATGAAGACTGGATGTTATAAGCAACTAATGAATTGCTGAACACTACATCAAAAACTGTTGTACTATATGTTGGCTAATTGAACATAATTAAAAATTTAAAATAAAAAATTAAAAAAAAATAAATGACCAATCTTTAAGCTTGCTGGGGTTTTTATTCTGCTTCATCAAATCTTATGTTGAAACTCAGTATGGGATTTTTCAGTATGATCCATGTATTCATCAGCCCAAAATTCATTTGGTTCTCTTTTTTATGGTTTCTGTTTGTTGAATTTCCCATTTTGTTTATGTATTGTTTTCCTGATTTCTTTTGGTTATCTGTGTTCTCTTAAAGCTTACTAAGCTTCTTTAATATGGTTATTTTGAATTCTTTGTCAAGAAATTAGTATTTCTCCATTTCTTTAGGGTCAGTTACTAGAGATTTATCTCATTCATTATGTTCCCTGATCCTTCATGATCTTTGTATTTATCCGTGCATTTTTAACTAGTCACCTCTTTTGATCTTTACAAACCAGCTTTGGTAGGTAAAGGCCTTAACCAATCTCCCAGACAGACATTCTATGTGAGCCAGCTGGTGAGGTGCAAGGGCAGGTGAGCTCAGTGCTGGGAACTCCAGGAGGTGGTACATTGTGGGGGTCCCTGGGCATGCAGAAATTTTGACAGTTGGGCGTACTGTCACAGACTATGGGCCAGCTATTGAGATCTGCATGCTGATTGAGAGTCCCTACCTCTTTTTCTTGTTGTTGGTTTTAACTACCCTCAGGGTATCTAGCCATGCTCATTCACTTCATGTTCCAGGTGATGTGAAAAAAAAAAAAATGGGTTTCTCGTGTGTGCTCTGAAATGGTAGGAATGTCAGACACCCACTTTTCTCTTTTCCCCATTATGGAAGTTGGCCCAAGTAGTCTCAGAACTGCATTGTGCCACTTGAGGAAGCGGCAGTTAAAGTGAAATTTTTCTTCTTACTCTTTTCAATGTGCCTATTTTGTTGTTTCTTGGCTCTAACAGAGTAATGTAGCCTCTCACCCAGATTTAAGAGCTCTTATGAAAGTATTTTATTTGATGGATGGTTATTAAATTGATGTTTCTTGGCAGGGAAATGTGGACTGGGATCTTCAATTCTGCAACCTTCTAGACACCACTCTCCTTGATTTTTATATATTAAACAAAACTTGTATTCCTAGAATAAGTCCTATTTCTCATTGCATGTAACCTTTTCTTTAAATATTTTATTTGTTTATTTGACAGAGAGAGAGAGATCACAAATAGGCAGAGAGGCAGGAGGAGAGAAAGAGAGGAAGCAGGCTCCCCACTGAGCAGAGAGCCTGATGCGGGGCTCAATGCGGGGCTTGATCCCAGGACCCTGAGATCAGGACCTGAGCTGAAGGTAGAGGCTTTTTTTTTAAGATTTTATTTATCCATTGGACAGACAGTAGTAGTAGACACAAGTAGGCAGAGAGGCAGGCAGAGAGAGAGGAAGGGAAGCAGGCTCCCCGCTGAGCAGAGAGCCCAACACAGGGCTCGATCCCAGGACCTTGGGATCATGACCTGAGCCAAAGGCAGAGGCTTAACCCACTGAACCACCCAGGTGCCCCTGCATGTAACCTTTTAATATGCTGTTGGGTTAATTTCTCAGATTTTCTTTGAGAATGTTTGCATACATATTCATAAAGGATGTTGATTTGTACTTCCTGTAGTGGTGTCGTTGCATTTGGTATCAGGTTAATTTGCATTCATAGAATGAGTTAGGATGTTCTTTTGTATTCTTTCATGATGTGACGAGTCAGGTGTGGCACAAGAGGGAACTTAGAAGAATCTCAGGATAATAAAGTTTGTTACAGTCACAGATCCTAGAGAGACAGAGTCACTGCATGTCATGAAGGGCCACATGGAAGGAGCACCAAGGAAACAAGTTCCAATAAGTGGTTGAGGATCATAGAGAGAGCCTGAGTTCCAATTGACCAGTGTCTTTATTGGGGATTAGGGTGGAGTACAAGCAGAGAAGACATTAGGGGATTTCAATAGTATGTTTGAATGTCACTAGATCAGTCAGAGGAGAAGAAGGGAAATTCATGGCAAGAGCCAGCTTTTATCACACTGGTGCATCTGGTCACCTGGACAAGGTGCACACAGCCACTTCATGGGGATGTTGATGCAGCAGAGCAATAAGAAATTTTAAAATTTACAAAACATAAGTTTTACACACTCTTTCTTTTTTAATTTTTATTTTTTTAATTTTTTAATTATTTTTTAATTATATATTTTTTAATTTTTATTTATTTTTTTAATCATTTTTTAATTTATTTTCAGTATAACAGTATTCATTGTTTTTGTACCACACCCAGTGTTCCATGCAATCCGTGCCCTCTCTAATACCCACCACCTGGTTCCCCCAACCTCCCAACCCCCCACCTCTTCAAACCCTTCAGATTGTTTTTCAGAGTCCATAGTCTCTCATTGTTCACCTCCCCTTCCAATTTCCCCCAACTGCCTTCTCCTAACTCCCCATGTCCTCCATGCTATTTGTTATGCTCCACAAATAAGTGAAACCATATGATAATTGACTCTCTCTGCTTGACTTATTTCACTCAGCATAATCTCTTCCAGTCCCGTCCATGTTGCTACAAAAGTTGGGTATTCATCCTTTCTGATGGAGGCATAATACTCCATAGTGTATATGGACCACATCTTCCTTATCCATTCATCCGTTGAAGTGCATCTTGGTTCTTTCCACAGTTTGGCAACCGTGGCCATTGCTGCTATAAACATTGGGGTACAGATGGCCCTTCTTTTCACTACATCTGTATCTTTGGGGTAAATACCCAATAGTGCAATTGCAGGGTCATAGGTAAGCTCTATTTTTAATTTCTTGAGGAATCTCCACACTGTTCTCCAAAGAGGCTGTACCAACTTGCATTCCCACCAACAGTGTAAGAGGGTTCCCCTTTCTCCACATCCCCTCCAACACATGTTGTTTCCTGTCTTGCTAATTTTGGCCATTCTAACTGGTGTAAGGTGAAATCTCAATGTGGTTTTAATTTGAAACTCCCTGATGGCTAGTGATGATGAACATTTTTTCATGTGTCTGATAGCCATTTGTATGTCTTCATTGGAGAAGTGTCTGTTCATATCTTCTGCCCATTTTTTGATATGATTATCTGTTTTGTGTGTGTTGAGCTTGAGGAGTTCTTTATAGATCCTGGATATCAATCTTTTGTCTGTACTGTCATTTGCAAATATCTTCTCCCATTCTGTGGGTTGCCTCTTTGTTTTCTTGACTGTTTCCTTTGCTGTGCAGAAGCTTTTGATTTTGATGAAGTCCCAAAAGTTTATTTTGGCTTTTGTTTCCTTTGCCTTTGGAGACATATCTTGAAAGAAGTTGCTGTGGCTGATATCGAAGAGATTACTGCCTATGTTCTCCTCTAGGATTCTGATGGATTCCTGTCTCACGTTGAGGTCTTTTATCCATTTTGAGTTTATCTTTGTGTAAGGTGTAAGAGAATGGTCGAGTTTCATTCTTCTACATATAGCTGCCCAGTTTTCCCAGCACCATTTATTGAAGAGACTGTCTTTTTTCCACTGTATATTTTTTCCCGTTTTGTCGAAAATTAACTGACCATAGAGTTGAGGGTCCATATCTGGGCTCTCTACTCTGTTCCACTGGTCTATGTGTCTATGCCAGTACCATGCTGTCTTGGTGATCACAGCTTTGTAGTAAAGCTTGAAATCAGGTAACGTGATGCCCCCAGTTTTATTTTTGTTTTTCAACATTTCCTTAGCGATTCGGGGTCTCTTATGGTTCCATACAAATTTTAGGGTTTTTTGTTCCAGCTCTTAGAAAAATACTGGTGGAATTTTGATTGGAATGGCATTAAAAGTATAGATTGCTCTAGGCAGTATAGACATTTTAACAATGTTTATTCTTCCGATCCAAGAGCATGGAATGGTGTTCCATCTTTTTGTGTCTTCTTCAATTTCTTTCATGAGTGTTCTGTAGTTTCTCGAGTACAGATCCTTTACCTCTTTGGTTAGGTTTATTCCCAGGTATCTTATGGTTCTTGGTGCTATAGTAAATGGAATTGATTCTCTAATTTCCCTTTCTGTATTTTCATTGTTAATGTATAAGAAAGCCACTGATTTCTGTACATTGACTTTGTATCCTGCCACGTTACTGAATTGCTGTATGAGTTCTAGTAGTTTGGGGGTGGAGTCTTTTGGGTTTTCCATATAAAGAATCATGTCATCTGCAAAGAGAGAGAGTTTGACTTCTTCATTGCCAATTTGGATACCTTTTATTTCTCTTTGTTGTCTGATTGCTGTTGCTAGGACTTCTAGTACTATGTTGAACAAGAGTGGTGAGAGTGGGCATCCTTGTCGTGTTCCTGATCTCAACAGGAAGGCTGCAAGCTTTTTCTCATTGAGGATGATATTTGCTGTGGGTTTTTCATAGATAGTTTTGATGAAGTTCAGGAATGTTCCCTCTATCCCTATACTTTGAAGCGTTTTAATCAGGAACAGATGCTGGATTTTGTCAAATGCTTTTTCTGCATCAATTGAGAGGACCATGTGGTTCTTCTCTCTTCTCTTATTGATTTGTTCTATCACATTGATTGATTTGCGAATGTTGAACCATCCTTGTAGCCCAGGAATGAATCCCACCTGTCATGGTGGATAATCTTTTTAATGTGCTGTTGGATCCTGTTTGCTAGGATCTTGTTGAGAATCTTAGCATCCATATTCATCAGTGATATTGGTCTGAAATTCTCTTTTTTGGTAGGGTCTTTGCCTGATTTGGGGATCGGGGTAATGCTGGCTTCATAGAAAGAGTCTGGACGTTTTCCTTCGGCTTCAATTTTTTGAAACAGCTTCAGGAGAATAGGTGTTATTTCTTCTTTGAAAGTTTGGTAGAATTCCCCAGGGAATCCGTCAGGTCCTGGGCTCTTGTTTTTTTGGAGGTTTTTGATCACTGCTTCAATCTCGTTACTAGATATCGGTCTATTTAGGTTGTTGATTTCTTCCTGGTTCAATTTTGGGAGTTTATTGTTTTCCAGGAATGCATCCATTTCATCTAGGTTGCTTAGCTTATTGGCATATAACTGTTGATAATAACTTCTGATGATTGTTTCTTCTTCCTTGGTGTTAGTTATGATCTCTCCCTCTTCATTCATAATTTTATGAATTTGGGCTTTCTCTCTTTTCTTTTGGATTAGTGTGGCCAATGGTTTATCGATCTTATTGATTCTTTCAAAAAACCAGCTTCTAGTTTCCTAGATACGATCTACTGTATCTCTGGTTTCTACCTCATTGATCTCAGCTCTAATCTTGATTATTTCCCTTCTTACATGTGGAGTTGGTTTGATTTGTTGTTGATTCTCCAGTTCTTTAAGGTGTAGAGACAGCTGGTGCTTCTCAAGAATAGACCACATACTGGGTCACAAATCAGGACTCAACCGATACCAAAAGACTGAGATTATTCCCTGCATATTCTCAGATCACAATGCTTTGAAACAGGAACTCAATGACAAGGAAAAGTTCAGAAGGAACTCAAACACCTGGAAGCTAAAGACCACCTTGCTTAAGAATGCTTGGATCTACCAGGAGATCAAAGAAGAACTTAAACAATTCATGGAAACCAATGAGAATGAAGACACTTCGGTCCAAAACCTATGGGATACAGCAAAGGCGGTCCTAAGGGGGAAATACATAGCCATCCAAGCCTCCCTCAAAAAAATTGAAAAATCCAGAACACACCAGCTGTCTCTACACCTTTCCACTCTCTTCTAATTATTGGAATACTTCCAGATAAATTTGTGTTAGTTCTTCTTTAAATATTTGGTATAATTCACCAATAAAGCCATCTGCTCTTGGACTTTTCTGTTAGTGGGTTTTTGATTATTGATTCCATCTCTTTATTCTGTCTCATCAGGCTTTGTGTTTCTTGAAACAATGTGGGTACTTTGTGTGTTTCTAAGGTGTTGTCTAGTGCATCTAGATAATCTAATTTGTTGGTGTACAATTTTTCATATTATTCTTTGACAATCCTTTATATTTCTGTAATGTCATTACTAATGTCCCACTTTAATTTCTGATTTGAGTATTTGAGTCTATTCTCTCTTTTTCTTTCTGGGGAAGTCTAGCTAATGTTTGTCAATTTTGTTAATCTTTTCCAAAAAAATCAGCCTTTGATTTCACTTGAACTCTCCATTGTTTTTTCTATTTTCTGTTTCTTTTATCTCTTTTCTAATCTTTATTATTTCTTTTTTTCTCTTAGCTTTTGGTTTGATTTCCTCTTCCTTTTCTTTTAGCAACTTTGGGTGTAAAATTAGATTTTTGATTTGAGATTTCTTTCTCAATGTAGGCATATACATATATAATTTTCCCTCTCAAAACTATTTTTTCCCTATCCCATAAATTTTGGTATGTAACATTTTCATTTTTATTCCTCTCAATGTATTTTCTAATTTTCCATGTGATTTCATCTTTGACCCATTTTGTTTTAGAGTGTCTTATGTAATTTCCATATATTTGTGATATTTCCACTTTAAATTGTGTTAATACTTTCAAGTTCCATTCCACTGTGGTCGGAGAATATACATTCTATATCAGTCTTTTGACATTTATGACTCTTTTTGTGGCTTAACTTATATTTATCCTGGAGAATACTCCATGTGTACTTGAGAAGAATGTCCTGCTTTTTTTCAGGGAATTATTTTATACATATAGTTATTTCTAGCTTATACTGTTGTTTTACTCTTTTATTTCCATATTGACTTTCTGTCTAGTTTCTCTATCTATTATAGAAACTGGGATGTGTTAAAGTCTGCAACTATTATTGTAGAACTCTCTATCTCTACTTTCCATTTGGTTAGTTTTTGCTTCATGTATTCTAAGTCTCTGTTGTTAGCTGCAAATGTGTTTATATTTGTTACAATCTTATTGATGGATTGAAACTTTTATCAATATATAATGTCTTCATTATTCTGGTAGCAATTTTTGACAAAGCTTATATTGTCTGATATTAGTGTAGTCACCTCCACCTTCATTTGGTAGCTATTTTCATGAAGCATTTTTTTCCCCATTCTTTCATTTTCCACATAATTGTACCTTTGTATCTAAAGTGAGTGTCTTGACAGACTTCCAAAGAAGATTGCAGATGAGGACTCTAAGCTCACTTTGGATACATCCAGATAACACTCATATCAGTGTAAAGAACCCAGAAAATGACCTCAATAGTGAATAGAGTAGAACAAACTCTACACAGCTAAATATAGAGAAAAGCTACATCAAAAAAGGCTGGAAGGGTGGAGACACATTTGGCAGCTAAACAGAACCACCAGACTCTTCAATAGAGGGAGGGACATTGTTGGTGTGTAGAGGGGAGGGAGAAAGTCTCTCACACTGCGGATCCCACAAGGGAAGAATGAATCCCCATAAACATTTGACTTTGAAAACCAAAGGGGCTGAATTTCACAAGTTCTTACAACCAGAGAGACAAAATTATGGAACTTTAAAAATCTGTGCATTCAGCTCTGGCAGAACCAGGAGGGAGGGAAGAAACTGAGTCACTGCTCTTAAAGAGATAACACTACAAACAGCCCTGTGGAGATTGAGCATACAACCAGCAGTTTGAAAATCACATTGCATATATGAAAGGGAAATTTGTTGACTAATCTAAGAGCACATGCTAGAGGTGCAGGGATTATTGGGAGATGTCTCCAGGAGCAAAGTAGCTGACCTGGGACATTTTTCTCCCCTACCCACCAGCCTAAGCCCACCTCCTGGTGTCAACACTGGCTACCTAACTTGCTAACAGTGCACCCTGCCAATGTGTTCCTCTGCGGGCACATCGCCTCCAGCTAGGCCTCTGCTCCTGATGCCCTCCTACAGTGGACCCACCCAAATCTTGGTAACATTGTTGCCCCATCACTGCATTCCCCTACTGACACACCACATCTAGCCAGAGCTGGATTCCAAGTCTCCTCCCACAGAAGACTAATACAAGCCTTGGTAATAGAGTGTGTTCCATTCTCCCCACCCCTACATGCTTTCCCAGATCTGCCCTCTCCAGTTAGACGTGGGTTTCAGGTCTTCTTTCAAAGCAGATCAGTGCAAATCTTGCTAAAACCATGTATTCTGTGCACTTCTGCAGATCCACCCCCTACAATAGCCAGAGCCTATCCAAACCAGTACCATAGGCCTGGCAGTGTGCAAGCAGCCCTGAGAGAAGCCAGCATCACTGCAAAGTGACTCCTGCCCCAGGGAGCAGGGAAGATAGCTAAACATACCAGTCAAACTGCAGCCCCAGAAGTGGGCTGGGGGCAATGAGAGGGTCTGAATGTAGGCACTACCTGCAATAAAAACTTCTCAGTGGACAAACAGGGAAAATACCCCATAGGCTAGTGCTATTGCATCCCTGGAAAATGCCTGGTGTGACCTACCTCAAGCCCAAGATGGCCCCAGATTGGCCTTAAGAGCCCAAGAAACAACCATTATCCACAGCAGACAATGAGAGACATTGCAGACAACTGGACTAAGGGAAAAGTAGCTAAACCACAAGAGCAGGGTGTATACAAAACACATAGGAGACAACCCTAAAATACCAGGTTCTGGTGAACAGGGAACATTGTACTACAGGGCAGTACAGGACATATTCTTCATAAGACCACAGTTTTTAAGAACAGGAGACATAGCTGACTTTCATAAAACACAGAAACAGACTCAGAAAGGTAAACAAAATAGGGAGACAGAGGAAATTATCCAGAATGAAAGAACAGGACAAGATCACAGCAAGAGACTTAAGTGAATCAGAGGTAAGTAATGCCTGATACAGAATTCAAAGCATTTACCATAAAGATACTTACTGGACTTGAGAAAACAGTGGAGGACCTTGGGAGCCCTTTACAAAGAGATAGAAAACATTTAAAAAATCATTAATGAGAGATAAAGAATTAAATAAGTGAAACTATAACTATAATACCTGGAATAAATAGCAGAATAAAAGAAGCAGAGGGATGGACCAGCAACCTAGAGGACAGATTAATGGAAAGCAATCAAACTGAGCAGGTGAGAGAAAAAAATACAAAATGAGAATTGACTTAGGGAACTCAGTGACACCATCAAGCATAATAAAATTCATGTTATAGGGATCCCAGAAGGGAAATGAGAGAAAATGGGGCAGAAAGTTTATTTGAAGAATTGGTACCTGAAAACTTCTAAAATCTACAGAAAGAAACAGACATCCAGATGCAGAAAGCACAGTGATACCCCAACAAAATCAACCCAAGGATGTCCACACCAAGACACATAATAATTAAAACAGCAAAAAGTTGTGATAAAGAGAGAATTTTAAAAGCAGGAGGTGAGAACAGTTACTGCAGGGGAAACCCCATAAGGCTATAAGCTGATTTTTCAGTAGGAAGTTTGCAGGCCAGAAGGGAGTTGCATGATATATTTAAGGTTCTGGAAGGAAAAGAAAAAGCTGAACCAAGAATATTCTATCCTTCAAGGCTATCATTCAGAATAGAAGGAGAAATAAAGAGTTTTCCAGATGAACAAAAGTTAAAGGAATTTATGACCACTAAATCACCCCTGCAAGAAATATTATAGGAGACTCATTGAGTGGAGTGGAAAGACCATAAGTAAGATTAAGAAAAGTAGGAGGAAACAAGAAAGCAATAAAAGTGAATATACCTATAAAAGTTAGTCAAGGTACTCACAAAATAAAACGATGTAAATTATGACACCATATAACTAAAATGTGTGTGGGGGGGAGAAATAAAGAATGGTTTTAAACTTAAGCAACTATCAACTTAATATAGACTGCTATATGCAGGAGATGTTATATATAAACTGAATGATAACCACAAATCAAAAACCTATAACAGATATTCAAGAAATAAAGAAAAAGGAATCTGAATATGTCACTAAAGAAAGCTGAGAAACCCTGAGAGATCAAGAGAAGAAAGGAAAAGAGAACTACTAAAACAACCATAAGACAAGTTACAAAATGGCAATAACTACATACCTATCAATAATTAGTTAGAATGTAGATGGAGTAAATGCTTCAATCAAAAGACATATGGTGATGGAATGGAAAAAAGAAAGAAAAAAAAAGACCCATCTGTATTCTGACAATAAGAGACACATTTCAGACTTAGAGACACATGCAGACTGAAAATGAGGAAATGGAATAGCATTTATCATGTAAATGGATGTGAAAAGAAATCCAGGGTAGCAATACTTAATATCAGAGAAAGTAGACTTTAAAACAAAGCCTGTGAGTGTGAACAAAGAAGGACACTATATAATCTTAAAGAGAATAATCCAATAGGAATATATAACAATTGTAAATACTTAATGCACCCAACATGCAAACACCCATATACAGAGAACACTTAACACAAAAATAAAGGAACTAATCAACAGTAATACAATAGTAGTAGGGGACTTTAACACCTCCCTTATCTCAAGACAGATCATCCAAACAAAATAAGGGAACAGTGACTTTGAATCTCACTTTGGACCAGATGGATCTAACAGTTCTATTCAGAATATTCCTTTCTGAAAGAGTAGGATACGCATTTGTTTTACTTGAAAAGTGCACATGGAACATTGTCCAGAATAGGTCAGATATTAGGCCAAAGATCAAGTCTCAACAAATTGAAAAAGATCAAAGTCATGCCATGCATCATTTCAGACTACAATGCTGTGAAACTAAAAATCAGTTACAACAAAACAAAAACAAAATCTGGAAAGAGCACAAACACAGGGAGGTTAAATAACACACTACTAAACAATGAATGGATCACTAAGAAATCAAAGAAGAAGTTAAAAAAGTACTTGGAGACAAGTGAAAATGAAAATACAATGATCCAAAATCTTTGGGATGCAGCAAAAACAATTCTAAATGTGAAGTTTATAGCTAGACAAGCCTACTTCAAGAATCAAGAAAAATCTCAACACTTTACACCTAAAGAAGCTAGAAAAAGAATAAACTAAATCCAGAATCAGCAGAAGGAAGAAAATAATAAAGATTAGAGCAGAAATAAACAAAATGGAAGCTAAAAAAATAAGAATAAAAATATAACAGATCAGTGGAAGCAGGTTCTTTGCAAAAATCAACAAAATTGATAAACCTCTAGCCAGACTCATCAAAAAAGAAGGAGGGAGGGAGGGAGAGAGGGAGAGAGAGAGAAGACTCAAAGAAAATCACAAATAAAAGAGAAATAACAACTGACACCAGAGAAATACAAAGGGGTATGAGAATATTATGAAAAATTCTATGCCAACAAATTGGACAACCTAGAACGATATACAGCATTTGTTCTTTTTTTTCATTAGTCTCCAGTAGTTCTTTTTCAGGTATCATTTTTTGGATACCTTTTTTTCTTTTCTTTTTATTTTTATATATATGTCATTTTTTAATTTTTTGTTTCCTTTCATTGTTTTTAATTATATATAATATGTAATGTATAATTTGTTATATATTTTGATAAATTATCATATAATATAATATTTTATACACACACACGCACATTTTTCTTTCTTATTTTCTTTCTATTTTGGGCTATAATTTATTTTAAAAAGCAGACCAAAACATCCCCAGGATCTAGTTTTTTGTTTTGTTCTGTTTGTTTTTCTTATTTTGTTTCATTTCTGGATTTTTTTTTCTGTTTTTTTCCCCTGTTGTTGTTATTGTTATTTTTTTCTCTTTCTTTCTTCTATTATTTTCTAGACAAATTCTAAGATGGAGAAATTCACCCCAGAAGAAAAAACAAGAGGTAGTATTCACTGCCAGGGGTTTAATCAATACAGATATAAGTAAGTGAACTAGAATTTAAAAAAGCAATTATAAGATGCTAGCTTGGCTTGAAAAAAGCATAGAAGACACTAGAGAATCCCTTACTATACTGATAAAAACTAAAATCTAGTCACGCTGAAATTTAAAAAAATGTATTACCAAGATACAGTCTCAAATGGAGGCTATAAAAATGAGGATGAACTAGGCAAAAGAGTGAGTCAGTGATATAGAAGATAAAATGATGGAAAATAAGGAAGCTGAAAAAAAGACAGAAAGCTATTGGATCACAAAGGGAAAATTAGAGAACTCAGTAATTCCATAAAGCAAAATTATACCTGATAATAGGGGTACCAGAAGATGAGTGGGAGAGAGGGCAGAAGGTTTAGTTGAATAAGTTATACCTGTGAACTTCCCTAATCTGAGGAAGGAAATAGGCATTAAAGTCTAGGGAGGCACAAGGAGCCCCCCCCCAAATCAATAAAAATATGTCAGCACCTCAACATATAACACTTAAGCTTGCAAATTTCAAAGATAAAAGAGAAAATCCTGAAAGGAGCTCAGGAAAAGAGGACTTTAACCTACAAGGGTAGAAACATAAGGCTTGCAACAGACCTGTGCACAGAGAAGTGGCAGGCCTGAAAGGACTAGCACAATATATTAAATGTGCTAAATGGGAACAATATGCAACCAAGAATACTGTATCCAGAAACACTGTCATTCAGAATAGAAGGAGAGTTAAAGAGTTTCCAGGACAAACAAAAACTAAAGAAATTCATGAGCACTAAGTGAGTATTGCAAGAAATATTAAAGGGGATCCTTTGAGCACAGAGAGAGCCCAAAAGTAACAGACCAGAAAGGAAAAGGGACAGTATACAAAAACAACAAATTTACAGATAATAAATGGCACTAAATTAATATTTTTCAATAATCACTCTGAATGGAAATGTACTATATACTCCAATCAAAACACAGGGTATCAGAATGGATTAAAAAAAGACCCATTGATATACTGCTTATAAGAGACTCATTATAGACACAAAGACACCTGCAGAAAGTGAGATGGTGAATAGCTATTTATCATTCTAATGGACATCAAAAGAAAGCCAGAGTACCTATCCTTATACCAGACAAACTACATTTTAAACCAAAGACTATAATAAGAGATGAAGAAGGGCACTATATCATAATAAAAGGGTCTATTCAACAAGAAGATCTAACAATTGTAATATTTATGTCCATAACTTGGGAGCAGCCCAATATATGAACCAATTAATAACAAAGTTTAAGAAACTCATTGATAATAACATAATAATAGTAGAGGACCTTAAAAACCCACTCACAGCAATGGACAGATCATCAAAGCAGAAAATCAACAAAGGAACAAACCTTCTGAATGACACTCTGGACTGGAAGTACTTCACAGATATATTCAGAACATTTCATCCTAAAGGGGCAGAATACAGATTCTTCTCAAGTGCACATGGAACATTCTCCAGAACAGATCACATACTGGGTCAAAAATCACGTCTTACCATGTACAAAAAGACTGAAATTACACCATAGATATATTCAGACCACCGTGCTTTAAAACTTGAAGTCAACCACAAGAAAAAATGTGGAAGGACCACAAAACATGGCGATTAAAGAGCTCCCTACTGAAGAACGAATGGTTCAACCAGGAAATTAAAGATGAAATGAAAAATACATAGAAGCAAATGAAAATGAAAATATGAAAGTTCAGAACCTTTGAGGTGTAGCAAGAGTCGTCCTAAGAGGGAAGTATACAGCAATACAGGCCTTCCTCAAGAAACAAAAAGTCTCAAAGACACAAACTAACCTTGCACCTAAAGGAATTGGAAAAAGAACAGCAAATAAAATCCTAAATCCAGCAAGAGAAGAGAAATAATAAAGATTAGAGCAGAAATCAATGATAAACAAGTTTTTAAAAGTAGAAAGATAAACAAAACTAGGAACAAGTTCTTTGAAAGAATTAACAAGATTGATAAACCCCTTATAAACACAAATACAAGAGAATATTATGAGCAATTATATGCCAACAAATTTGGCAATCTGGAAGAAATGGATGCATTCCTAGAAACACATAACCTACCAAAACTGTAACATGAAGAAATAGAAAACTTGAACAGACCCATACCCACCAAAGAAATTGAACCAGTAATCAAAAATCTCCCCAAAATAAGAGTCCAGAGCTGGATGGCCACCTAGCAGAATTCTACCAAACATTTAAGATCTAATACCTCTTCTCCTGAAACTGTTCCAAAAAATAGAAATGAAAGTAAAACTTCCAAACCCATTCTATGAAGCCAGTATTACCTTAATACCAAAACCAGACAAAAACCCTACTAGGAAAGAAAATTACAGACCAATATCCCAGATGAACATGGATGCAGAAATTCTTACAAAGATACTAGCTAATGGGATCCAACAGTACATTAAAATGATTATTCACTACGACCAAGTGAGATTTATTCCTGGGCTGCGAGGATGGTTCAACGTCTACAGATCCATGTAATATAGCCCATAAATAGAAGAAAGATCAAGAGCCATATGATCTTCTCAATGGATGCAGAAAAAGCATTTAACAAAATACAACATCCTTTCTTAATAAAAACTCTCCACCATGTAGGGATAGATGGAACATACCTCACTGTCATAAAAGCCATATATGAAAAACCTATAGCAAATATCATCCTTAATGGGGAAAGAATTAGAGCTTTTCCCCTAAGGTCAGGAATGTGAAAGGGATGTCCACTCTCACCACTGTTGTTTAGCATAGCACTGGAATTCCTAGCCTCAGCAATAAGACAACAAAAAGAAATAAAAGACATCCAAATTGGCCAAGAAGAAGTCACACTTTCACTCTTCATGGAAGACCTGATACTATATATAGAAAACCCTAAAGACTCCATCAAAAAAAAAAAAATGCTAGAGCTTATACAAGAATTCAACAAAGTTGCAGGATATAAAATCAATACCCAGAAGTCAGTTGCATTCTATACACTAATGATAAGATAGAAGAAGGAGAAATCAAGGAATCAATCACATTTAAAACTGAACCAAAAACCATAAGATACCAAATAATAAGCCTAACCAAAGATGTAAATGATCTGTATTCTGAAAACTATAGAACACTCATGAAAGAAATTGAGGAAGACACAAAGAAATAGAAAAAAGAAGTTTCATGCTCATGGATTGGAAGAAAAAATATTGTTAAAATGTCTATGGAACCCTCTTACACTGTTGGTGGGAATGCAAGTTGGTGCAGCCACTTTGGAAAACAGTGTGGAGATTCCTCAATAGATTAAAAATAAAGCTATCCTATGACCCTGCAATTGCACTACTGGGTATTTACCCCAAAGATACAGATGTAGTGAAAAGAAGGGCCACCTGTACCCCAATGTTCATAGCAGCAATGACCACAGTTGCCAAACTGTGGAAAGAGCCAAGATGCCCTTTGACAGATGAATGGATGAAGAAGATACAGTCCATATATACAATGGAGTATTATGCCTCCATCAGAAAGGATGAATACCCAACTTTTGTATCAGAATGGATGGGACTGGAGGAGATTATGCTGAGTGAAATAAGTCAAGCAGACAGAGTCAATTATCATATGGTTTCACTTACTTGTGGAGCATAAGGAATGACACAGAGGACATTGGGAGAAGGAGAGGAGAAGTGAGTTGGGGGAAATCAGAGGGAGAGATAAAGCATGAGAGACTGTGGGATCTGAGAAATAAACTGAGGGTTTAAGAGGGGAGGGGAGTGGGGGGTTGGGTGAGCCTGGTAGTGGGTACTAAGGAGGGCACCTATTGTGTGGAGCACAGGGTATGGTGTATAAACAATGAATCTTGGAACACTGAAAAAATATATATAATTTTTAAAAATGTCTATACTACCCAAAGCAATCTACACATTCAATATAATTCCTACCAAAATACCATAAGCATTTTTCAGAGCTGTAACAAACAATTCTAAAATTTGTATAAAACCATAAAAGACCCCAAATAGCCAAAGGAATGTTTAAAAAGAAAACCAAACCAGGAGGCATCACAGTTCCAGACTTAAGCTGCATTACAAGCTGTATTGCAAATTTGTAATAATCAAAACAGTATGCTAATGGCACAAAAGCAGACACATAGATCACAGGAACAGAATAGAGATTCCAGAAATGGACCCTCAACTCTTTGCTTAACTCATGCTTGAAAAAGCAGGAAAGAAGATCCCATGGAAAAGAGACAGTTTCTTCAACAAATGGTATTGGGGAAACTGAACAACCATATGCAGAAGAATGAAACCAAACCACCTTTACACCATACACAGAAATAATTCAGAATGCATGAAAGACCTAAATGTGAGACAGGAATCCATCTAAATCCTAGAGGAGAACACAGGCAGCAACCTCTTTGATGTTGGCTGCAGCAACTTCTTCTAGACAAGTCTAGCAAAGCAAGAGACAAGAGAAACAAAAGCAAAAATGAACTATTGAGACTTCATCAAGATAAAAAGCTTTTGCACAGCATAAGAAACAATCAACAAAACTAAAAGGCAACCTACAGAATAGGAGAAGATATTTATGAATGTCTTATCAGATAAAGGGCTACTATCCAAAATCTATACAGAACTTATCAAACTCAACACACGAAAAACAAACAATCCACTTAAGAAATAGACAGAAGATATGAACAGACATTTCTCCAAAGAAGACATCCATATGGCCAACAGACACATGAAAAAATGCTCCATTTGCAAATATCTTCCCCATTCCGTGGGTTGCCTCTTTGTTTTTTTGACTGTTTCCTTTGCTGTGCAGAAGCTTTTGATCTTGAGGAAGTCCCAAAAGTTCATCTTCGCTTTTGTTTCCTTTGCCTTTGGAGACATATCTTGAAAGAAGTTGCTGTGGCTGATATTGAAGAGGTTACTGCCTATGTTCTCCTCTAGGATTCTGATGGATTCCTGTCTTACGTTGAGGTCTTTTATCCATTTTGAGTTTATCTTTATGTACGGTGTAAGAGTATAGTCGAGTTTCATTCTTCTACATATAGCTGTCCAGTTTTCCCAGCACCATTTATTGAAGAGACTGTCTTTTTTCCACTGTATACTTTTTCCTGTTTTGTCGAAGATTAACTGACCATAGAGTTGAGGGTCCATATCTGGGCTCTCTACTCTGTTCCACTGGTCTATGTGTCTGTTTTTATGCCAGTACCATGATGTCTTGGGGATCACAGCTTGGTGGTAAAGCTTGAAATCAGGTAACATGATGCCCCCAGTTTTATTTTTGTTTTTCAACATTTCCTTGGTGATTCGGGGTCTCTTCTGATTCCATACAAATTTTAGGATTATTTGCTCCAGCTCTTAGAAAAATACCGGTGGAATTTTGATTGGAATGGCATTAAAAGTATAGATTGCTCTAGGCAGTATAGACATTTTAACAATGTTTATTCTTCCGATCGAAGAGCATGGAATGGTCTTCCATCTTTTTGTGTCTTCTTCAATTTCTTTCATGAGTGTTCTGTAGTTGCTCGAGTACAGTTCCTTTGCCTCTTTGGTTAGGTTTATTCCCAGGTATCTTATGGTTCTTGGTGCTATAATAAACGGAATCGCTTCTCTAATTTCCCTTTCTGTATTTTCATTGTTGGTGTATAAGAAAGCCACTGATTTCTGTACATTGACTTTGTATCTTGCCACGTTACTGAATTGCTGTATGAGTTCTAGTAGTTTGGGGGTGGAGTCTTTTGGGTTTTCCATATAAAGAATCATGTCATCTGCGAAGAGAGTTTGACTTCTTCATTGCCAATTTGGATACCTTTTATTTCTCTTTGTTGTCTGATTGCTGTTGCTAGGACTTCTAGTACTATGTTGAACAAGAGTGGTGAGAGTGGGCATCCTTGTCGTGTTCCTGATCTCAACAGGAAGGCTGCAAGCTTTTTCCCATTGAGGATGATATTGCTGTGGGTCTTTCATAGATAGATTTTATGAAGTTCAGGAATGTTCCCTCTATCCCAATACTTTGAAGCATTTTAATCAGGAATGGATGCTGGATTTTGTCAAGTGCTTTTACTGCATCAATTGAGAGGACCATGTGGTTCTTCTCTCTTCTCTTATTGATTTGTTCTATCACATTGATTGATTTGCGAATGTTGAACCATCCTTGTAGCCCAGGAATGAATCCCACCTGGTCATGGTGGATAATCTTTTTAAAGTGCTGTTGGATCCTGTTTGCTAGGATCTTGTTGAGAATCTTAGCATCCATATTCATCAGTGATATTGGTCTGAAATTCTCCTTTCTGGTAGGGTCTTTGCCTGGTTTGGGTATCAGGGTAATGCTGGCTTCATAGAAAGAGTCTGGAAGTTTTCCTTCTGCTTCAATTTTTTGAAACAGCTTCAGGAGAATAGGTGTTATTTCTTCTTTGAAAGTTTGGTAGAATTCCCCAGGGAATCCATCAGGTCCTGCGCTCTTGTTTTTATCTATAAAGAACTTCTGAAACTCAACACACACAAAACAGACAATCATATCAAAAAATGGGCAGAAGATATGAACAGACACTTCTCCAATGAAGACATACAAATGGCTATCAGACACATGAAAAAATGTTCATCATCACTGGCCATCAGGGAGATTCAAATTAAAACCACATTGAGATACCACCTTACACCAGTTAGAATGGCCAAAATTAGCAAGACAGGAAACAACATGTGTTGGAGGGGATGTGGAGAAAGGGGAACCCTCTTACACTGTTGGTGGGAATGCAAGTTGGTGCAGCCACTTTGGAAAACAGTGTGGAGATTCCTCAAGAAATTAGAAATAGAGCTTGCCTATGACCCTGCAATTGCACTACTGGATATTTACCCCAAAGATACAGATGTAGTAAAAAGAAGGGCCATCTGTACCCCAATGTTTATAGCAGCAATGGCCACGGTCGCCAAACTGTTGAAAGAACCAAGATGCCCTTCAATGGACGAATGGATAAGGAAGATGTGGTCCATATACACTATGGAGTATTATGCCTCCATCAGAAAGGATGAATACCCAACTTTTGTAGCAACATGGACACGACTGGAAGAGATTATGCTGAGTGAAATAAGTCAAGCAGAGAAAGTCAATTATCATATGGTTTCACTTATTTGTGGAGCATAACAAATAGCATGGAGGACAAGGGGAGATGGAGAGGAGAAGGGAGTTGAGGGAAATTGGAAGGGGAGGTGAACCATGAGAGACTATGGACTCTGAAAAACAATCTGAGGGTTTTGAAGGGGTGGGGGGTGGGAGGTTGAGGGATCCAGGTGGTGGGTATTTGAGAGGGCACGGATTGCATGGAGCACTGGGTGTGGTGCAAAAATAATGAATACTGTTACACTAAAAAATAAAAAAAATTAAAAAAAAATGCTCCACATCCCTCAACATCAGGGAAATACAAATCAAAACCTCAGTGAGATACCACCTCACACCTGTCAGAGTGGCTAAAATTAACAAGTTAGGAAACAACAAATGTTGCCAAGGATGTGGAGAAAGGAAAACCCTCTTTCAGTTTTGGTGGAAGTGCAAACTGGTGCAGCCACTCGGGAAAACAGTATGTAGGTTCCTCAAAAAGTTTAAAATAGAGCTACCCTATGATCCAGGAATTGTGCTACTAGGTATTTATCCAAAGGATGCAAGCATAGTGACTCGAAGGGGCACATGAATCCTAAGGTTTGTCCACATAACTAAAATATGGAAGGATCCAAGATGTCCATTTACAGATAAATGGATAAATGAGATATGGTATATATATATATGTGTGTATATATATATACACACATATATATATA
>NW_019154207.1:173965-243979 GCF_002288905.1 Enhydra lutris kenyoni | reverse complement strand
AGTGTCTTTGCCCCAGGCGGAGTTGCACCGCCCTTACCCGGGCCGGTCTGAGTAATCTGCTCGGGTTTGCTTTCGGGAGCTTTTGTTCCCTGAGCGCTTTCCTTAGAGTTCTGGAGGGCGGGAATGAAGATGGCGGCCTCCCGGTCTCCGGCCCGGAGGAGCCGAGAGCCCGGGGTCCCACTCCTCAGTGCGCCCTCAGAGAACAGTGCCCAATTACTCTCGTCACCCTGGCCTCTGGCCGCGCTCCAAGCTGACCTAGCCTGCGACCGGTTCAAGGTAACCCCGAGCTTAGAGCTTACTCCTCGGCTCTGTCTCTGTAGCCGGCTTCCCTGTTCTACTACCTGTAAGCTCTGCGACACTCAGACGCCCCCGATCCTTCTGTGACCCTGCAGGACCTGAGGCCACGCTGACCCCGCGTGGGCTTCACCCCGGTTAAGCCTCTGGAGCGATGTCCCTCAGCGGAACAGACTTTTAAAAGTCCTGATTTTGTGCTCCGTTGCTCCGCCGCTTGCCGGGAGCCGGCCCCTCCCCCCGCGGTGTATCTTCCCGTCGCTTTGGATTCACTTCTCTGCCAGTCCTACCTTTCAGGAAGTGGTTGATTTTCTGTTTCTAGAGTTGCTGTTCTTCTCTTCGCTCTCCCGTTGGATCTGTAGGTGTCTGCAATCTTTAGATAAGCTATCTAGCTGATCTCCTGCTACCTGAAGTAGTCTCAGCCTGCTACTTCTCCACCATCTTGACTCCTCCTGTGTGTTGTAACTTTTTGTTTGTTTAGTGACTTTCTAAATGATTTTGTAAAGACTGTATTCTTTGTCATTTTTGGTCTCTGAAATCTCTGTTCTGTTATCTTAGGGTTCAGCTAGGAATTTGACATATATTTCCTTAAATATCTATAGCCAAAAAATTGAAAAGACACTCTCCCAGTTTTTGCTGTGTTGTGGTACCCCTTCAATGCTTAGATCTGCAGTTTACTTTTGTCTTTCTTCCTTTACTTCCTGCCCACATGTCTCAAAGGTCAACAGGAGCTAAAGTCTTAGGATCTTTCCAGTATTTTCTCAGCATGTGCCTCTACCTGGATATATGTGTGGCTTTCTGACTTTTTTGTTTTCTCTGGGTGCTTTCAAAAGCCCTAATTCTCCCATGTATCTCCTTCCCTAGCCTTTTCCTTCCCACACTTCTTGGTCTGTATATTGTTTGTCCCACGTGGTTGCAGCAGTATGTTTATCTATAAATGATTTAAACAAGTGCTGCCTGATAAGACACTTCTTTAAGAAAATTCCATGGCACGTTAAAAAAAAAAGTCAACTCCTCAGATAATGCCTCTGGAAACCTTCAGAGAGGTGAAATATCAAAAACACATTTCTTTTAGAATAAGGTCTGTGTTGCCCCTCTGGATCAAGTATGGTAAACCAGTAACAGAGGCAGCCATCCCCATGGATGCCTATGAACTAGGTAGTGTATGACGGTAGGTGTAAGTTAAAAGGCTACAACACTGTTGTTGAAAGTTAGCAGTTTTTTTCCTCATTAAATGTTCCCTTTGTTATTCTAAGTTTTTTTTCTTAGATTACAGTTTTCTAAAACATTTGATTTTGACAGTTTTGACACATTAATTTCTTCTTGTGGTAAAGAACAGAGTTTTGGAGTTTCTTACTCCACCATTTTCAGTGATATCACAACCATGATAAATTTTTTATCAAGCCAACTCACACACAAATTAGAAGTTTCATGTCATTCTATTTGGGTGGCCTAATAAATATCATGTAGACAATTTTGAGGTTGGAATCAAAGTTGTGAGCCTAGGTGCATTGCTCAAACAAACAAATCCTTGGAGGAAAGCTACCTTTACCTTAGGCCTTAAAGAATTACAATAGATGTATTTTCAAGGAAAATATGTACTTCGCAGTCAAAAATCACAAAAGACACATGGGGAAATTAGATTCAAGACCTAGTCATCTAAGAATCAAGACTCTCAGGAACTTCAGAGTTTGGAATTTTCAAACATGGAGTATTAAATATATTTAATAGGTTTCTAGAAAAAAAGAAATGAAATTATCAATTAAGTGCCAAAAAATCCTAAATAGATTAGAAAATAAATACAAATTGATATTATGCAAAGTACAGTGAATACCAATTGAAATTGTTATTTTATAGCATATTAAATTGACATGAAGAGAAAATGCATTAAATGGAATTTATGTTTGATTAAATTTTTCTGCAGTTAGCAATAAGAGATAGAATATTTCATATAGAAGGAAGAGAAGGAATGAGAGGCAACATTTGAAGAGACAGTGATTGAGAATATTTCAGAATTGATTAAAAATATAGAAGCAGAAAAAAATTTATAGAAGCCACATCTTTAGAAAGCCCAGTGAATCTAAAGCAACTTAAGGAAAAGATAAACACATCTAAACACATTGTAGTAAAATTGTAGACATTGAACTCATATACACAAAATTAAGAGGAACATAATCAGAGCTAGAGAAAATAAATTGTCTTCAAAGGAATACCATTTATACATGCAGTTGATTCTCAACTACATCAATGGAAGCCAGAATATAATGGAATTAAGCCCTCAATGTAAAAGAGACAAACCTGTCAATGTAGAATGCTACTCCCAGAAAATGAGAGGGAAAAAATAGTTACATGGATCTAGCTTTTGGATCTAAGTTTTAGGCTATAGGAAATATAGGGCATAAGATAACAAGTGAAACAGTATCATGACTATTCAGTCAAATTAATAATGTAGGATATTATTCAAAATAATGATCACAATTTCTTCAAAAAGTCAGTGTCTGGGGAAAAAAGTCAAGAGGAGAAACTATTGTAGATTAAATGAAATTCAAGAAATATAACAAAAAATGCATGTGTGATTCTTGATTGGAATCTGGTTTCTAAAACTGCTATAAACCACATTTTGGAACAACTGGGAAAATTTTAATGTAGAATGGATCAGATATAGGGAATTATAGTTTATCTTACTGCTAGTGATAATGGTAGTTTGGTTATGTAGGAGAATGTTCTTTTTAAAAATTATTTTTATTAACATATAATGTATTATTTGCCCCAGGGGTATAGGTCTGTGAATCATCAGACTTACACATTTCACAGCACTCATCATAGCACATACCCTTCCCAGTGTCCATAACCCAACTACCCTCTCCCTACCCCCCCCAACCCCCCGCCACCCCCCGTTTATTTTGTGAGATTAAGAGTCTCTTATGTTTTGTCTTCCTCCTGGTCCCATTTTGTTTCACTTTTTCCTTCCCTGCCCCCCAAAGTCCCCCACTTTGTCTCTCAAATTCCTCATATCAGGGAGATCATATGATCTGATTGACTTATTTCTCCGATTGACTATTTCTCTGATTGACTTATTTCGCTCAGCATAATACCCTCTAGTTCCATCCATGTCATTGCAAAAGGCAAGATTTCATTTCTTTTGATGGCGGCATAGTATTTCACTGTATGTATATACCACATCTTCTTTATCCATTCATCTGTTGATGAACATCTAGATTCTTTCCATAGTTTGGCTATTGTGGACATTGCTGCTATAAACATTGAGGTGCACATGCCCCTTCAAATCACTACATTTTTATCTTTAGGGTAAATACCCAGTAGTGTGACTGCTGGGTCATAGGGTAGCTCTATTTTCAACTTTTCGAGGAACTTCCATACTGTTTTGCAGAGTGGCTGCACCAGCTTGCATTCCCACCAACAGTGTAGGACAGTTCCCCTTTCTCTGCATCCTCACCAGCATCTGTTGTTTCCTGACTTGTTAATTTTAGCCATTCTGACTGGTGTGAGGTGGTATCTCATTGTGGTTTTGATTTGTATTTTCCTGATGCCGAGGGATATGGAGTACTTTTTCATGTGTCTGTTGGCCATCTAGATGTCTTCTTTGCAGAAATGTCTGTTCATGTCCTCTGCCCATTTCTTGATTGGATTATTTGTTCTTTGGGTGTTGAGTTTGATAAGTTCTTTATAGATTTTGGATACTAGCCCTTTGTCTGATATGTCATTTGCAAATATCTTCTCCCATTCTGTCAGTTGTCTTTTGGTTTTGTTGACTGTTTCCTTTGCTGTGCAAAAGCTTTTGATCTTGATGAAGTCCCAATAGTTCATTTTTGCCCTTGCTTCCCTTGCCTTTGGTGATGTTTCTAGGAAGAAGTTGCTGTGGCTGAGGTCGAAGAGGTTGCTGCCTGTGTTCTCCTCAAGTATTTTGATGGATTCCTTTCTCACATTGAGGTCTTTCATCCATTTTGAGTCTATTTTTGTGTGTGGTGTAAGGAAATGGTCCAGTTTTATTCTTCTGCATGTGTACAGCCTTCTTTTTTGTAGGAATTAACAAGCTACCTCTAAAATTTACAAGGAAATTCAAGGGATCCAGAATTGCCAAAACAAATTTTAAGAAGAATGAAGTTGGAAGACCCACTATTAAATTTCAGTACTTACTATAAAACTACAGTAATCAAGACTCTGTGTGTGTCTTCACACACACACACAAACACACACACATATATATATATGAGATATATACATATATATGAGATACAGGTATGTATGTATCAATATTGAGATGCAATATATATGTATATATATACACATATGAGATGTATGTATGTAAGTATCAATATTGAGATGTGATATATATGTATATATACACATACGAGGTGTATATATATATATATATATATATATATATATCTCAATACTAAATAGAATTGAAAGTCCAGAAATAAGTCATCACATTTATTTAGTTTTGACAATGGCACTGGGACAACTGAGTAGGTGCATATAAAAGAAATAATTTTGACCCTCACCTCACATCATATATAAAAACTTGAAGTTGATCAAAAACTTACATATAAGACCTAAAACTATAAAACCCTTAGAGGAAAAAATAGGTATAATGCTATGTGACCTTGGATTAGGCAATAGTTTGTCAAATATAATACCAAAAATACAACAAACAGAAGAATAGGAAAACTGGATATCATCAAACTTAGAAACTTTTGTGCTTCAAAAGACATAATCAAGTAAGTGAAACGTGAACCCGCAGAATGTTATGTTTTACAAATCATATATTTGCTAAGGGGCATGGATCTAGAATGTATAAAGAATGTTCCAATTCAATAAGGACAACTCAATAAAAAAGAGATAAATAACCTGATTATAAAATGGTCAAAGGATTTGGTTAGATGTTTCTCCAAGGAAGATATTAAAATGGCCAATAATCGCATGAAAAGATGCTCAACATGATCAGCCATCAGGAAAATGCAAACCAAAAATATAAGTAGATGCTATTTCATATCCACTTGGATGACTATGATATAAAAGACAGTTAATAGTAATTACTGGCAAGGATATGGAGATATTGGAATCCTCATGCATTGCTGGTGGGAATGTAAAATGGTGCAGTTGCTTTGGTAAACGTCTGATAATTCTTCAAATGGTGACCATATGTTCCAGCAATTCCACTCTTAGGAATACATCCAAGAGAAATGGAAATGGAAATGAATACAAATATCCATGTAAAATGTCCACAAATGTTTGTAGCAGCATTGCTCATAGTACTGCTCATACAGGCATAGTAGCCAGTAAATGGAAACAACACAAATGCCCATTTAACTGATAAATTGGTAAATAAAATGTGGTATATTCATATAATGGGATAATGTTTAGTAACAAAGCAATGAAATAGTGATACATGTTATAACATGATAAGTGAAAGAAGACAGCAACAAAGGACCACCAATTTTATGATTCCATTTATATGATCCATCCAGAACAGACCAAAGCAGATTAGTTGTTGCCTCTGGTTTGGGAACGGGGCAATGGAGTCTGACAACTAAGAGCTGAAGGATAGATTCTTGGGGTAATGAAAATATTACAAAGTGATTTTGATGAATTTACAACTCTTTGAATATATTAAAAGTTATTGAATTGTACACCTTAAATTGGTGAATTGTATGGCATATGAACTGTATCTCGATAAAGCTGTTGTAAAATACTATAAACAAGTAAAAATAGCATATAATGGAAACACTAGTTAGAATATAGGTGCAATTTATAGACTAGTTTTCAGATTTTACAAAGAAATAGTACAAATCAGTGGAGTGAATAACACAATGGAAAACTGGTGGTGCGTATTAAGGAGGGCACATATTGCATGGAGCACTGGGTGTGGTGCATAAATAATGAATCTTGGAACACTGAAAAAATTAAATTAAATTTAAAAAAAGAAAACTGAGTAAGCAAATAGTAAATAGTTCAGTTCACAGGAAGTTAACTGAATTTGCAATACTCAATGACAAGATTTGAGACCGTTTTTTGTTATTAGTATTCACTAAGATTTCCTGCTGTTTAATTTTCCAAACACTTAGACCTGTACTTCCCCCACTCATTTTTTTAAAGGTTTTACTTATTTATTTGACAGAGAGAGACACGGTGAGAGAGGGAGTGGGAGAGGGAGAAGCAGGCTTTCTGCCAAGCAGGGAGCCTGATGTGGGGCTCGATCCCAGGACCCTGAATCATGACCTGAGCTAAAGGCAGATGCTCAACGACTGAGCAACCCAGGTGCCCCCACCACTCATTTTAATTACAGTTTTGGCCACATACCTTGCTTTAATAAATAAAATGGAACAGAAAGATTTTTGTCAATTCTGGGGAGAAACTCTTGGGGGGCACTTTTCATAGTCATTATGATTTCTCATGATCTGTCTTCCTATTCCATGGTATCCAGTAATGTTCCATATAGTGACTATTTCATCAGTTTATTTTTTAAAGTTTTTATTTAAATTCCAGTTAGTTAACATACAGTGTAATATTAGTTTCAGGTATACAACATAGTGATTCAACACTACCATATAACAGCCGGTATTCATCACAAGTGCACTCCTTAATCCCTGTCACTTATTTAACACATCCCCTCACCCACCTCCCCTCTGGTAACCATCAGTTTGTTCTTTAGAGTTGACAGTGTGTTTCTTTTTTTGCCTATCTCTTTCCCCACCATGATCATTTGTTTTGTTTCTTAAGTTTCACATATAAGTGAAATGATATAGTATTTGTCTTTCTCTGACTGACTTATTTTGCCTAGCATAATAGTCTCTAGCTCCATCCATGTTGTTGCAAATGCCAAGATTTCATTCTTTTAAACTTCTAAAACTCACCACCCAAAAAACAGATATCAAGTCAAAAAAATTGGGAGAATAAATGAACAAACACTTGTCCAATGAAGACATACAAATGGCTAACAGGCACATGAAAAAATATTCATCATCATTAATCATCAGGGAAATCCAAATCAAATCACATTGGGATACCACATTACACCAGTTAGAATGGCCAAAATTAATAAGACATTAAACAACATGTGTTGGAAGGATGTGGAGAAAGGAGAACTCTCTTACACTGTTGGTGGGAATGCAAGTTGGTGCATCCACTTTGGAAAACAGTGTGGAGACTCCTTAAGAAATTAAAAATACAGCTACTTTATGACCCAGAAATTGCACTACTGGGTATTTACCCCAAAGATGTAGATGTAGGGAAAAGAAGGGCCATATGTACCCCATCGTTCATAGCAGAAGTGGCCACAGTCTCCAAACTGTGGAAAGAGTTGAGATTCGTTTCAACAGATGAATGGACAAAGAAGATGTGGTCCATATATACAATGGAATATTACTCAGCCATCAGAAGGGATGAATACCCAACTTTTGCATCAACATGGATGGGACTGGAAGAGATTATGCTGAGTGAAATAAGTCAAGCAGAGAGTCAATTATCATATGGTTTATCATATGGTTTCACTTACTTGTGGAGCATAAGAAATAACATGGAGGACATTAGGAGAAGGAAGGGAAAAGTGAAGAGAGAGGAATAAAGAGGAGGAAACAAATCATGAGAGACTGTGGAGTCTGAGAAACAAACTGAGGCTTTTAGAGGGGAGGCTGGTGAGGGGATGGGTGAGCCTGATGGTGGGTATTATGGAGGGCAAGTATTGCATGGAGCACTGGGTCTTCTACATAAACAATGACTCTTGGAACACTACATCAAAAACTAATGAAGAAGAAGTGAGTTGGGGGAAATTGGAGGGGGAGATGAAACATAAGAGACTGTGAACTCAGAAACAAAGTGAGAGTTTTGGAGGGGATGGGGTGTGGGAGGTTGGGTGAGCCTGGTGGTAGGTGTTATGGAGGGCACATATTGCATGGAGCTCTGGGTGTGGTGCATAAACAATGAATTCTGGAACACTAAGGAAGATGTGGTCCATATACACTATGGAGTATTATGCCTCCATCAGAAAGGATGAATACCCAACTTTTGTAGCAACATGGATGGGACTGGAAGAGATTATGCTGAGTGAAATAAGTCAAGCAGAGAGAGTCAATTATCATATGGTTTCACTTATTTGTGGAGCATAACAAATACCATGGAGGACATGGGGAGATGGAGAGGAGAAGGGGGTTGAGGGAAATTGGAAGGGGAGGTGAACCATGAAAGACTATGGACTCTGAAAAACAACCTGAGGGTCTTGAAGGGGTGGGGGCTGGGAGGTTGGGGGAACAAGGTGGTGGGTATTAGGGAGGGCACGTATTGCATGGAGCACTGGGTGTGGTGCAAAAACAATGAATACTGTTATGCTGAAAAGAAATTTAAAAAAAAAGAAATAAAATAAAATGAATAAAAATTAAAAAAACTAATGATGCACTGTATGGTGATTAACATAACACAATAAAAAATATATACATATATACATACAAACAAATTTAAAAAAAAGATTTCACTCTTTTAGATGGTTGAGTAATATTCCATTGTGTGTGTGTAAGTATATATACATACACACACACACACACATACATATAACATCTTCTTTATCCATTCATCAGTTGATGAACATTTGGACTCTTTCCATAATTTGGCTATAGTTAATCATGCTGCTGTAACCATTGGGGTGCATGTATCTGATTGAATTAGTATTTTTATATTCTTTGGGTAAATAAAAACCTAGTAGTGCAATTTTTGGATCTTAGAGTAGTTCTTTTTTTTAAAGATTTTATTTATTTATTTGACAGAGACAGAGAGAGATCACAAGTAAGCAGAGAAGCAGGCAGGGGTTGTGGGGGGGGGTGGAGGCAGGCTCCCTGCCAAGCAGAGAGCCCGATGCGGGGCTCGATCCCAGGACTCTGAGATCACGACCTGAGCTGAAGGCAGAGGCTTAACCCACTGAGCCACCCAGGTGCCCCAGATCTTAGAGTAGTTCTATTTTTAATTTGTTGAGGGACCTCTGTACTGTTTTCCAAATGTTGGTAAGGATGTGGAGAACTTCATCACTTTAATCTTAGTAAGCAGAGCCCCCAGCCAACGTGTGTTGGGTATGTAGTGTGAACAAGAAATACATTTTTGTTGTTTTAAGTTACTGAAATTCAGGAAATATTTGTTACTGCTACATAATGCATCATGTCCTGATTGATAGGCTCATGCACAATTGTAGAAATACAAATCAAAATAATAGTATTCCAGTTTTTACCCATAATATTGACAAAAATAAAAGTTCATAATAGCCAATGCTGACAAGGTGTTTCTGAAATAGATACTTCCATTTATTGTTGGCATAGCATCTCCTGAGCTTGTCATAATTAACAAATTTTTTATACTCATGTACTTAAGTAACTATTTTTCCCTATTATAAACAATTCTGTGATAAACATCCATGTGGTAAATTTCTGTTGCTAAATGGTACATTTCGCTTAGGTATTTTTATTTGTTTCAGTCCAGTTACAGTTTTTGCCCTCTTTCACTCAGCATAATCACCTGGGCAAATTCCAGAATATTTAATACAGACCTTGAAAATCTGTGCATTGTGTAGGTGTCTATGTGTGCTGGTACCTGGATTACTTTTCTCACTTTTTCTGTTTCCATTAACACTTTTAGTGCACTTCCTCTGTGGTGTTTTTCTTCCCTACAGACATCCCATAGTTGAAGGGATAACAGGATTGCTGTACTTGTAGCTAAATTGATTTGCACATCCTTAGCTCTTTCCTTACAGAATATTCCTAGGAGTAGGATTTCTAGTTCAACTTCTGTTAAATAACTCTTAGTTGTAAAAAAAAAAAATTACAATTACCTTTTGTCACTTCCTTTATGGGGTCACAGTAACACTTATCCAGTGGTTAATTTGAGTATTTGAACAAGGAAAAGGGGGGCCTCCAGAGACTTAAGAAAAAATAACTATCAGTACATCTTCAAATAACATAAATATAAAAGTATTGTATCCAAAATTTTTGTTTCTGCTGCAATATATAAAGAGCTTGGAAGTCATCACTCCCAAACTTACAAGAAAAAACTGAACAAACTGAAACACCAAGTTTCTAGGACAAACCACCACCACCTTAATGTGTGGAGAAACAGACAAATTCAGAATCATAGTTGAGATTTGCTTACCTAAAGTAGAATCCACTGGAGCCATAAACTGGTAGGAACACTTGAAAGGTAATTTTGGTAAATTGCTATAAGCTGAGTGTGGACCAGTGGGAGAGTTAGGTATTCTGTATGTCATAGTCTTAGATGGATTTTTGTGGGTAAAACTTAGATAGCTTTTGTGGATTTGACCTTCAGGAAAACAATTCAGTTCTCATAGTGAAGAGCCAAGAAATGTCCCCTCATAGATATAGCAAGAGAGGAAGAGTACCATCTGGAATATATTCACAGCATTCTCCATTACAATTACTTACTCTGAATGGGAAAAGTCTAGAAGAGCATTACCTCACCTGGGGAAAGGCATTTTTTTTTCAGTTCCTGCCCCATCTAAGTTTCCTGTTTTGACATGGGAGGAAAAAAGGTAAGAAATACTTGTGAGGTCACAGACTAGATAAAAATACACAACCCTTGCTCACTGTAGACTTCCTATCTCACATAAAAGGGGAAAAAATCTGAGAAACATTTGTGAAGGTCACAGTTAGGGACAAAAACTCACTACAACACTGAGACCTAATAATAGAACTATGGATTGTTTCCCATTTCCTCCACACCTTTCAATAAGGCTCATGTATAATAACAGCAGATTAAGCTGAAGGAAGTTACATCTTAGACTTTATTTAAGAAAAGTTTCTACCCTCATTGGCTGGTACACAGTACTAGTATCCTGTAATTCTGGAGTGAGAAAGAAATTCAAAGGGTCACCTGCCTCACAGCTCCAGGAAGCAAGATACATACATTGTTTTTAAATAGTTTTCTGCTTTTCCTATCATGTGTCCAAAGTTGAATATGATATGCTCTCTCACAATAATTTAATATTTTCCTCTCACACCTTCATTAGGCAGTCCATTACTACAATTGATCTAAGTGAAAGGGCCAAGAAGCAATGAGGCAGTCCATTTTTCATCTGTCTCTCTTTTGGTTCAATATATCAATTTCTGACTTTATGGAGACAAAACAGCTATGCTATATTCAGCTGATCATAACCCTCCTACTTACAGCTACTCATTCTCTCCTCAGTTTTATTTTACTCCTATAAAAATCCCTTCTCTTTTAATCTCATTCAGAGGTCCTTCACATCATTTTAATCAAAATATTTTAGGGCTTTCTATGACAACATTTCCCAGTTTCATTAGATGAGGTTAAAAATGGGATACCCATTAACATCCTGCTGACCTACTGTTCAATGGGATAAAATTTTGGAAACATGGTTCATTGATGTTTGCACATTCCTCTCGAAATATTAAGATAAAAGGGGTGCCTGGCTGGCTCAGTTGGTAAAGCATGTGACTCGATCTTGGGGTCATGGGTTCAAGCCCTAAATTGAGCATAGGGCTTTCTTTAACATATTTTTTAAATATTAAGATAAAAGCTAAATGTGATATCCTTGTTAAGTCCATCATTTATATCACATATAGTATAAAGAAGCCTTCCAGCTGCAGCAAGGTCATATTTCTGTAAAAAAAAAAAGTCTCTAAGGAAACACAAAGATAACAGGGGATACAAATCAGGGACATCAGAAAAAAAAATTAGCCTCTGACATGTATAGCTACAGCAAACAATATAATATACACAGTCTAACTTCTCTATCCACATAAACATAAAACCTCACACTAAAGGCCTATTTATATTAGTTTCCTTAACTCATATTGTCTTTTAACCAAACTTTCGAGGCATACCAAAAGCCAAAAAAAAAAAAAAAAAAACCAAAAACAAAAACAAAAACACTCTATCAAGAAACAGAGCAAAAACCAGATTTAGATATGGTAGAAATTTTGGAATTTTCATACCAGGATTGTAAAACAACTATGGTTAATATGCTAAGTGCTCTAATGGGAAAAGTAGAAAATATTCAAAAATGGATGGGTAATATAAGCACAGAGATAGAAACCCTAAGAAAAATTCAGAAGTTAATGCTAGAAATAAAAAACAGTGTGAAAGAAATGAAAACTGTCTTTGTTGGGTTCTTCAGTAGACTATACATGGCTGACAATAGAATCAATGTCCTTCAGAAAATGTCAGTAGAATCTTCCAAAAGAGAATACAAAGAGATAAAGGAGTGAAAAAGACTGAACAGAATATCCATGAGCTAGGGGACAATTACAAAAGAGGTAATATACATGCATTAGAAATACCAGAACAAGAGAAAAGAAAGGAACAGAGGAACTATTTGAAGTAATAGTGGTGGAGAACTTTCCAAAATTAATGGCACAGTCCAAACCACAGGTCTAGGAAGCTTAGAACACATAAATCAGGATAAAACCCAGAAAATACATACTTGTGCATATCATATTCAAGTGGAAGAATATCTGGGAACCTGGGTGGCTTAGTCAGTTAAGCATCTGACTATTTATGCTCAGGTCCCAATCTTAGGGTCATGGGGTTGAGCCTCACATGAGGCTCTGCACTAGGTATAGAGCCTGCTTAAGATTCTCCCTCTCCCTCTACTCCTCCTCCCCCACTAGGGCATAATATCAAAGACAAAGAGAAAATATTGAAAAAATTCCAGAGAAACCGATCACATTACCAATAGAGGAGCAGGGTAAGAATTTCATCAGATTTCTCTTCAGAAACCTTGCAAGCAAGAAGAGGGCAGAGTGAAATATTTAAAGTGTTGAAGGAAGAAAAAAAGCACCAACTTAGAATTCTGTATCAAGCAAAATTATTCTTCCAATATGAAGGAAAAATAGGGACATTTTCAGACAAAAAAAGATAGGGAATTTGTCCCCTGTAGACCTGTACTGCAGGGGATTGTAATCAAAATTCCTCAGAAGGAAGGAAAATAGTATAGGTCAGAAACTCAGAAACTCTCTTAGTTTTGAAAAGAGTATTGGAGAAGGAATAAATTAAGGTAAAATGAAATCTCTTTTTATTCTTAATTGATTTAACAAATAATAAATTGTTCAAACATATCAACAGTATCTGTGGTGATTACAGCTTATTAGATAAGTGAAATGAATGACAGCAATGTTACAAGGGATGAGAGGGAGGAATTGGAAATAGTCTATTATAAAGTACATGCACTACCTGTGAAGCAGTATGGTGTTATTTGAAAGTGAACTTGGATATATTGTAAATGTATATTGCAAACCTAGGGCAATGACTAAAACAAAATAAAAACAGAAATATCATTGATATGCTAAGAGAGAAGATGATAAAATGTACAATTTGAAATAGAAAAGGCTGAAACATGAGAGACTATGGACTCTGAAAAACAATCTGAGGGGTTTGAAGCGACAGGGGGTGGGAGGTTGGGGGAACCAGGTGGTGGGTATTGGAGAGGGCATGGATTGCACGGAGCACTGGGTGTGGTGCAAAAACAAGGAATACTGTTATGCTGAAAAAAAAAATAAAATAAAAAAAAGGAAAAAAATAAAAGGCTGAAAAAGAGGAAAAAGAAAGAAAAGGCAACATAGAAAACAGTAACAAATATGTAGTTATTAATCCAAATATATCAATGATCACTTTAAACATCAATGGTCTAAATGCACCAATTGAAAGAGATTGTCAGGGTAAGTTGAAAAAATAAGATCCTATTTACATGTAGTCTAAACGAAACACACTTTAAATATAAAGATATGGATAGATTAAAAATAAAGGGATGGAGAAAGAAATACCATGCTAACATTAAACAAATGAAAGCTGGAGTAGCTCTATTAATTTCAGACAAAGCAGAATTCAGAGCATGAAACATTACCAGGATAAGGGGGTATTACATAGTGACAAGAAGCTCAAATCTCAGAGAAGACATGACAATATTTATTGCATATGCACCTAACAACGGAGTGCAGAAATACATGAGGCAAAACTGATAGAACTGCAAGGAAAAATAGACAAATCCACTATTACAGATGAAGACTTCAATACCCCTGTATCAGTAATTGACAGATTCAGTAGGTACAAAATCAGTAAAAACTAGTTCAAATTGAACAGCACCATCAATAAAAAGGATCTAATTAACATTTATAAAATACTTCATCCAAAACAGCTGAATACACTCTTCTCAAGCTCACATGGACATTCACCAAGATAGACCATATCCTAGGACATAAAACACCTTAAAATTTTTTAAAAGAATAGATATCAAACTATGCTCTCAGATCACAATAGAATTAAACTAGAAATCAATTACAGAAAAATCACTGGAAAACCCTAAAATACCTGGAGATTAACCAACACACTTCTGAATGACATCCAGGTTAAAGAACTCTCAAGGGAAACTAAAATATTTTGAAAAAATTTTTATGAAAATATAATTTGTCAAAATTGTGGGATGCAGCAAAACAGTGTTTAGAGAGAAATTTATAGCACTGGATGAATATATTTTTAAAAAATAAAAGATCTAAACATCAATAATCGAAACTTCCACCTTAGGCAACTAAAGAAAGAAGAGCAAATTAAAGCCAAAGTAATCAGAAGAAAAAAATACTAAAACTTAGAGCAGAAATCAATGATATGAAAACAGGAAGCCAATGGAGAAATTCAGTAAAGCAAAAAAAGTTGCTTCTCTAAAAGATTAATAACATTTGTAAGTCATTAGGCAATTTAAGTAAAAAGGGAAAAACACAAATTGCTAATACCAGAAATGTTTCTACAGACATTAAGAGGATAATAAAGGAATAGTATGAGCAACCTTATCCAAACATTGAAAGCATAGAAGAAGTGCAACGATTCCTTAAAAGACATAATTTATCAAAACTAGAAGGGCCATCTGTACCCCAATGTTTATAGCAGCAATGGCCACAGTTGCCAAACTGTGGAAAGAATCAAGATGCCCTTCAATGGACGAATGGATAAGGAAGATGTGGTCCATATACACTATGGAGTATTATGCCTCCATCAGAAAGGATGAATACCCAACTTTTGTAGCAACATGGACGGGACTGGAAGAGATTATGCTGAGTGAAATAAGTCAAGCAGAGAGAGTCAATTATCATATGGTTTCACTTATTTGTGGAACATAACAAATACCATGGAGGACATGGGGAGTTAGGAGAAGGGAGTTGGGGGAAATTGGAAGGGGAGGTGAACAATGAGAGACTATGGACTCTGAAAAAGAATCTGAAGGGTTTGAAGAGGTGGGGGGTTGGGAGGTTGGGGGAACCAGGTGGTGGGTATTAGAGAGGGCACAGACTGCATGGAGCACTGGGTGTGGTACAAAAACAATGAATACTGTTATGCTGAAAATAAATTAAAATAAATAAATAAATAAATAAAATGGGATTAATAAAAAACTAACACAAGTATAAATAGGTAATCTGCATAAACCTATAACTATTAAAGAAGTTGAATCCAATGCTAAACAACCTCCCAAAAGAAAGAGCACTAGGCTCAGGTTCACTGATGAATCCTACAAAACATTTAAGGAAGTAATCATACCAATTTTATCTAATCTCTCAAAGAAAATAGAAGCTGAGGGACTAATTCCCTCCCAAAATTCTGAGACTGGCATTATCCTAATACTAAAAGCAGACAACTATCATTACAAAATGAGAAAACTATAGACCAATATATTTCAGGCAGATAGGTGTAAAGATCCTCACAAAATATTAGCCAATAAACCCCAGCAATGTATAAAAAGAATATACACTACAACCTAATAGGATGTATTTCAAGTATTCAAGACAGTTCAACTTTTGAAAATCAATTAATGTAATCAATCAAATCAAAGGTTAAAGAAGAAAAATGATATGATCATGTCAACGGAGCAGAAAAAGCATTTGGCAAAATTCCGCACCCATTCATGATAAAAACTCGAAAAACTAGGAATAGAAGAGAATTCTTTAAACTTAATAAGAAGTATCTACTAGAAATTTACAACTAACATAAGAGTAAGATGCTTTCTGCTAAGATCAGGAACAAGGAAAAGATATCCCCACTCACCATTCTTGTTTAACACAGCACTTGAAGTCCTAATTAATGCAATGAGAGAAAAAAAGGAAATAAAGGTATACAGATGGGGAAGGAAGAATTAAAACTGTAGTTGTTCACAGATGACATGACTATCTTTGTAGAAAATCTCAAATAATCAACAAAAAAGCCTGAAACTAATGAGCAATGATAGCAATTTTGCAGGATACCCAATTAATATAAAAATTTCAATTTTTTCTCATATACCAGCAATGAAAATTTGGAATTTGAAATTAAAAACACAATACCATCTATGTTAGCACCAAAGTGAAATATTTAGGTATAAATCTACAAAAATATGTACAAAATCTATATGAGGAAAACTGTAAAACACCAATAAAAGAAATCAAAGATCTAAATAAGTGGAAAGATCTTCCATAAGCATGAATAGGGAGGCTCAATATTTTCAATATGTTAGTTCCCAAATTAATCTATAGATTCAATGCAATCCCACTCAAAATCCCTACAAGTTATTTTGAGGGTATCAGCAAACTGATTCTAAGGTTTATATGGAAAGGCAAAAGACCAAGAATAGCAAATACAATACTGAAGGAGAACAAAGGCAGAGGACAGACATTACCCAACTTCAGAAATGTCCATAAAGCTACAGTGATTTAGACAGCATGGTATTGCCAAAAGAAAAGACCAGTAGATCAATACAACAGAAGAAAGAGACCAGAAATAGATCCACACAAATATAATCAACTAGTTGTTGACAAAAGAAAAAAGATAATTCAGTGGGAAAACTACACTCTTTTCTATAAATAGTGATGAAACAACTGTTCACCTACATGCAAAAAAAAATGAACCTAGACACAAATCTTAGCTCTTTCAAAAATATTAACTCAAGAGGGATCACAGAGGAAAATATAAAATGAAAACTATAAAACTCATAGAAGCTGATCTAGATGACCCTGAGTTTCATGATGACTTTTTAGGTACAATACAAAAAGTGTAATCCATGAATGACTGGTCCCAAGCAAGATGTATGCCACTGTGACAGTTCACATGCATGTTTGTGGGAAGTGCGGCATGGGGCTGGGGACAGAGCTGTAGTTATGATGAATCAGTGCAGCTGCTTCTATATCACAGGCTTAACAATTGGAGGTTATTTGATTCTAAGATTTAGATTTCAGGAGCAAGTCAGGGTAACACAGATGCTAGTGCAGTCACTGGATATGGAACCATGGCTGCTGCAATCTGTTAGACTGGAATTCATTATAGGATGAATTAAATATTGCTTAGCAGTTAGACATAGATTAGTATACTTTAATCTCTTTTTTCCTTGCTTTCTGACTTTAAAGATGAAATTTAACCTATCTGAGCTGGTTTCCTTACCTGTTACATGAAGATAGTTGCAGTATATTTTGATAATATTCCATATCGCCCACTATTGTTGTAAGTTAATGCACATAAAGATCTTAAAATAGGGCCTTTCTCAGTTCAAGAAATGTTAATGAGTAATAGTGACTCTTCTTTTTTTTAAAAAAGATTTTATGTATTTATTTGACAGAGATCACAAGTAGACAGAGAGGCAGGCAGAAGAGACAGAGAAGCAGGCTCCCTGCTGAGCAGAGAGCCCGATGTGGGACTCCATCCCAGGACCCTGGGATCATGACCTGAGCCGAAGGCAGAAGCTTTAACCCACTGCGCCACCCAGGTGCCTGTTTTTTTTTTTTTTTTTTTTTTTTTGATAATGACTGTTCTTTAAATGAATTCACAATAAATTGTTCAACAAGTATTTAAAAGTCGTACAGCAAAATCTGTCAGCTATTGGTAGACTCAACCCTCTGTCAGAAAGATCTTGGAATCAAAATCTAGAATTATCAGAGAAGTTTGTGTTGGTGTGATTTTGAATATATCTGTAAACTTTAAGGATAAGAAATTGTGTAAGAAACTATAAGTAAATGTAGCCTCCACAAGAACAGAGATTTCTTTCATTTGTGTTTCTACTGTATCTCCAGTGCCTAGGATAAAGAAGGTATTCATATGTATTTCTGGGATGAATGAAAGGCACCAGAGAATTTAAGAAAGTGCAAGAACAGTTCAAGGAGGCAAGGAGATTCACACACACCCACAGGTCCCAGCAGAGCTCAGACTCCCTTCTTCAAGGCTGGCATTCACCCAAGAGTGTATGCTGTGGAATAAAGAAAAAAAAAATGATCCACAGTTCAGCTAAAGCCATTTAAAGAGCACAGCAAAAGTAGCCCTCCTCTGATAATTGATATCCATTGTCAGTCCAGATATTGTATAAAATCATCTCCAGATGGTTTTTTATCACTTAAATAATGCAGTCATAACAAGTATTTAAATATAAATGAAACCTAAAGGAAAATATGTGAACATTCATGGTAAGAATATAGTTCCTTTTCATCATCAAAACCATCAGTGATTTTCAGCAAATGGGGACTTTGTCTAAGATGAAACTAAAAGGCCATTGCAAAAGCTCTTTTCTTTTTTTTTTTTTAAAGACTTTATTTATTTGACAGAGAGAGATCACAAGTAGACAGAGAGGCAGGCAGAGAGAGAGGGGGGGAAGCAGGCTCCCTGCTGAGCAGAGAGCCCGATGTGGGGCTCCATCCCAGGACCCTGGGGATCATGACCTGAGCTGAAGGCAGAGGCTTTAATCCACTGAGCCACCCGGGTGCCCCAAAAGCTCTTTTCTTTAGAAAACAGAGACAGGGGATTGCTGGAGAGGGTGGTTATAGGGGTAAGAGATGAGCCCCCAAATTGATCTTCCCAGGTGTTTAGGGCCAAGTAAAGTAAATCAAGGGGAATGGAATTTCAAGAAAAGATGGTGAGTAAATTTAGTTCCTACTGTTACTGTAACACATTACCACATTCTTGGCGGCTTAAAATAACACAAATGTATTAGCTTACAGCCTTGGATGTTGGGAACACAAAACGGACCTCACTGGTCTGAATTGAAGGTGATGGTCAGGCTTCATTTCTCTAAGGGATCCCGGACAGAATCTGCTTCCTTGCCTATTCCAGTTTCTGGATCATTGAGGGACCTTTATTCCTCCTATCATAGTGAAAGTGCCAGCACTTCACCTGGGCCCCAGCAGGTTCATGTTCAACCACAGTCGTGCTTAAACGCGTTGCTCTGTTTGCCCCGTGGATCACAGAAAGGAAGGGCTCAAGACTAGAGGAAGGATGTAGGGGTAAAGGAATCAGAAGATTCAAGAACCTGCAAGCTCTGTCCTGGGGAAGTAGGTACATGATGGGGCCTTCTTCCAAAGAAAGGCTGGGGAAACTAGACAGGCGTGTATGGCAGGTGGCTGAGATCCAAGCTGGTTCTAATCCCCGCCACATCTCCACATGGCCAAAGATCATGAGAGCTTGGATGTGACTGTGAGAGAAGACTTAATAGGACAGTTGAAGAGGAGCTAGGAGCCGCCCGACCCCTGGCCATGGGGGCAACAGACAGGAAAGAGCCTAGGACCCATTGCGGGTCCTGACAAGGAAAAAAGGCCCTCCTTGGGCAACTGTGGGGACTGCAAAATGGCAAAGCATGCTACCAGTTTAAAGGAGCAGGGAAACAGCAGCGTGGCAGAAAGAATGGGCGCAGAGCAGGGGTTGGTTTTCTCAGGGTCGAGGTGTAGGTCTGCCTTCCTTTAGAAAAGGAGCGGTGGTGGGGCCTTCGTGGGGGTCCTCCCCGCCCTCCTCCCTTCCGTGGCCCCGCGAAGCAATGAAGGAAGAAAGTGAGAGGGCCATCCACCCCAGAACCTCCGGGACAGTCGGGCCTTAGGCCGCCTCTCTCCTCGCAGCCTGCTGTCCTGACAGCCCCTGGCCCACCCGCCTCCAATTAGGATGGTGGACGGAAGTGGGGACAGGGAGGCGGACAGACACTGAGCAGCCTGGGGATTCTCACACACCGAGGGGCGGTTGATATCCATCCGCCGCTGTCGGCCGCACACCTTCTCTCCCCGCCGCCCCCGACCTCTGGATCCCAGCCCCCACCGCCAACCGTCCCCCGGTCCCATAGATTGCAGTGCCAGCAACGAGGGGGAGGTCGCCCGCGGAGGTCTGCAGAGGCGGGTTGCCGTGAGCCCGCCCCTTAGGCTCGGGCTCCTCCTGGCCCCGCCCCCTCTGGGTCGGAACTAGGGTGGGCCGGGGAGGGGGCGTCGAGCTCGTTCGCGCCGTATCCCTCCGCCCCCCTTCCCGACACCCTCGCCGCGAGCGTTTCGTGCCGCATCCTGCGCAGCCCCTGCCCAGTTTGGTGCAGCAGCGCGGGGGGCGGGACGCCTCTTTGCGATTCTGGCCGCACGCAAGGCGGTGGGAATCCGAGTGAAGAGCTCCGAGAGGAGGGGGAGGCCGACGACTTGCACCTTGAGCCTGTGAGGGCAAGTGGGGGTGTCGTGGGGGGAGGCGGGGGACCCCCACTGTCGCCCGGCTTACAGGCTGCCCGGACCCCAGACCCTGACAGCCTGGCAAGGAGGAGGCGACCCTGTCGTAGCTGGTCCCTGAGAGAGGTGCGCAACGCCGCGGGACCCCTGGCGAGGAGAGGCGGCGACTGGCCTGGGTCGGGTCCGGGGCACGGGGGCTGGCCGGAGAGGCTCCCTCGGATCCTTTGGAGGCGAACTGCGCCCGCCACTCCGCGGCCAGCTTTCCAGGCGCCCTCGACCCGCCGTCGACAGTGTCTGTGCCTGCAGGGAGCTGTGGCGGCGGCGGGGGCGGGGGAAGGCTGCTGCGGAAGAAATGGCGGAGCGGGAGCTTGGGTGGGGGGCACCCAGGGAGGCCGCCGGGGCCGGCAGGGGATGCGTCGGAGCTCTGTGCCCAGTTGGCGGGAGCGGGCGGCCGGTGGTGTCGGCTGCTTCGGGCCCTGATTCTGGAAAAGGGCCTGTTGGGCCCCGCGCCCTGGGTGCTGTCCCTTCCCACAGGCGCCTTTTTGATGCCAAAGTCTTCTCTCTGCGTGTTAGCTCTGGCGATTTCATCCCGTAGGGTGCATCCATACAGGAAAGGCTTGAGAAAAAGGAAGAGCAGGACAATGGCCTGGATTTCTGGAGGTGTGTGGGGCTGGAGCGGGGGGGCGGGGATGGGCATCAGCCATGAGTGGAGACCCAAAAGAGATGGGGTGACTGCGACCAGTACAGGTCAGGCAACCAGGAGTACCTTCTAAAATTACCCCTTTGTATTAGCTTTCTAAGCACTTCCCTTTCCTTCCTCCCTCACCTCCGCCCAGAATTCCAGGCAGGAAAAGATGGGCTAGGAGGTGAGGGTGAGACGCAAGTCATAATTACAGGTGCCACTGCACAACCTGTTTTCTAGAATATGCGGGAACCCTTCCCCCAATTTATGCTGCGCAAGTCAGTGGGATGTGGTGCACCTAGTGGTGAATCCTTAGAATTGGAGAAAGGAGCAATGTGAAGAGTGTGACGTCAAGAGAAGATGTCTATGCCTGGAACTCTGAAATAGACCTTATGTAAAATGAGAATATTCTACCAAGAGGACTCTAAATGTTTGAAAAACAAATAATATGTGGACTACCATCCTTGGTGTTTAAGCGTCCACCTAGTGCCCAGGTGCTACCATGGTCTCCTGACCCTCTTGCTTTTTCATCTGTTTGCCCATAGGCCTGCTTTAAAGCTGCTCACTTCTGCAAGGAAGGGAAGGAGGAGGAGACTGGCTCAAATCTCTGGAGGTTTGTGTGAAGGACAAAAATTCTGGGGATAGTTGCAGAGTAAGATCATAGCAGGTATCTTTGATCCACTTGGGTGTGTTTGATCCATCTGTCCTACTCTGCCAGAATTGCACACTGCCACAGCATCCCTTGTCCATTTCCTGCAGGAGATATTAGGAACATTGGGGTAGGTGTGGATTGGATTGTGAATGCGAGGAGAAGACCCGGAAGCAGGGACCATGAGACAGGAAAAATTAAACAAATTAGGTCTTTAAAGAGACATTTTTATTTGGGGTTCAGTGTGTCTGTCTGTCAACCAAGCATCAGACTTCATTTTCTCCTGTATGTTTACTTCTTCATAGGACAGCCTGCTCTCTGCTAGAGGGCTTAATACCACTGAAACAAAGCAAGGAGGGAGAAATTTCACTGTGCAGGTTGGTATGAGAGTGGGTACAAATTTTGGTGGGGAAGTGGTGATCAACACTGGTCCAGGAGCGATTAGGGTCTAGTCTAGGGGTTCTTTAGACTTTCCCACTTTCCCACTAACCTCACACCTGTTTTGTAGCAAGCAAAGTAACATGGCAACTCTGGGGGGTAATGTGTGAGGTAAAATGAGGGTGACAGACTTTCTGATAGTTCAGTTGTCCCACTAAGCATTCAAGGTTCAGGTTCTGTGAATCTGTGCATGGGGTGATGCAGTTGGAAGAGATTTAAAGAACCGTATCATTCTCTTTCCGTAGATCCACTTCCAGTGGCAGCTCTGGTGGAGTTGGAATTGCTGCTGATCACCACCCTCAACAGGTCTGCACCCACCATCTCCCAGCTTGGTTGTGCCTCTTCTGCACTTTGTGACACTGACTGAGGCTAGGCTTCGGAAGGAGGTTGATTACTGGACTGGTGGTTGACTCTAACATTTGTTTCCAACTATACCACTTGAATCACTGAAAGATCACAGTGTGAAGATAGATCTTAGGTAGAGGCTGAGACCGGGTTGGTGTTACTCGACTGGGCTTCCTCTGTAACTCATACCATGACTGGGGCTGAGATTGAACCTGCTGCCCAAGCAAAGCCTGAAAAGAAGGCTGGAGAAGAGGTTGGGGGTGGGGCTGAAAGAGAGAATGAAGTCCCGTTGGTGGTCAGACCCAAGGTTAGGACCCAGGCACAGGTAATGCCTGGGGCAAGGCCCAAAACCGAGGCAAAGTCTATGCCTGGGACAAGGCCCAAAACTGAGTCCCAGACTGTGGCTGGGGCAAGGCCCAAAACTGAGTCCCAGGCAGTGGCTGGGGCAAGGCCCAAAACAGAGTCCCAGGCAAATGCTGGGGCAAGGCCCAAAACCGAGTCCCAGGCAAATGCTGGGGCAAGGCCCAAAGCTGAAGCGAGGGCAATAGGGGGAGCACGTCCTAAGACTGAGGCCAAGGCAATCCCTGGGGCAAGGCCCAAGGATGAAGCCCAAGCTTGGGCCCAGACTGAGTTTGGGGCTGAGGCAATGTCGCAAACAGAAGGTTTGACCCAGACCAATGCTGTAACTTGGCCACTGGTCAGTACTGAATCTGGGTCAGTTGCTAAACCTATGGCCTTGCCTGTGGATAGGGAGCTGGTCAGTGTGGACACTGAGACATTTCCTGGCCCCCAGGTTCAGACAGGAATCCAGCCCTGGTTTGGATCAGGGGAGGAAGCTAATATGGGGTCTTGGTGCTATCCCAGACCCCGGGCCAGAGAGGAGGCCTCTAATGAGTCTGGGTTCTGGTCAGCAGATGAGACCTCTACAATGTCTTCTTTCTGGGCTGGAGAAGAGGCCAGTATCAGATCATGGCCCAGGGAAGAGGCCAATACCAGGTCCAGACACAGGGCTAAACATCAGCCTAACCCCAGGTCTAGGCCCAGATCCAAGCAAGATCCCTATATTGATTCTTGGTCTGGGTCTGAAGAGGAGTCTGGCAATCCATTTTGCTTGTGGGCTGGAGAAAACACCAATAACTTGTTCAGGCCCAGAGTTAAGGATGAGGCAAATATGAGGTCCAAGCTCCGGACAAAGAGAGAGGACTTTTTTGAGTCTGAGTCTGAAGATGAGTACTATAAAGAGTCCTGGTTTTTGCCTGGAGAAGAGGCCAATAATAGATTCAGGACCAGAGACAAGGAAGAGCCTAATACTATCTTGAAGCCCAGGGCCCAGAAAGATGTTAATAACAGTGGTAGGGTCAAACAAGAACCCAGGTTTGAAGAGGAAGTCATTATTGGGTCCTGGTTCTGGTCAGAGAAGGAGGCGGGTGTGGAGGCTGGGGCTTCTGCCATCTGTGAGTCCACACCAGGGGCCGAGGAGGGGGCCATTGGTGGATCCTTGTTCTGGACTGAGGAAAAGTCTAGTTTGGGGGCTGTGGCCAGAGAAGAGCCCAGACCAGAGTCTGAAGAAGAGGCCATATTTGGGTCATGGTTCTGGGATAGAGATGAGGCCTGCTTTGACCTAAATCCCAGTCCTGTGTACAAGGCCAATTCCAGATTCAGAGATTCAGCTGAGGAGGAACTTAAGGCATCATCCAGGCCCCAAACCTGGGAAGAGGTCACTGTTGAATTCAAACCTGGCTTTTGTCATGGGGTCGGCTTCCCATCCCCAAGATCCTTTAGAATTCCTGAAGAAGCAGCATCTGTATTCTCTGAAATGTTTGAGGGAAAGCCCAAGAATGCAGAATTTACCCCAGAAGGAGAAGACCAGGAATCTTTGCTTCAGTCTGAACAGGTTGAACCTGAATTCCCATTTCAGTATGATCCATCCTACAGGTCAGTCAGGGAAATTCGGGAGCATCTTAAGGCAAGGGAGAGTGCAGAGGCTGAGAGTTGGTCCTGCAGCTGCATACAGTGTGAGCTTAAAATTGGTACTGAAGAGTTTGAAGAACTCCTCCTATTAATGGACAAAATCCGAGATCCTTTTATTCATGAAATATCTAAAATCGCAATGGGTATGAGAAGTGCTTCTCAATTTACCCGAGATTTCATTCGGGATTCAGGTGTTGTCTCACTTATTGAAACCCTGCTCAATTATCCTTCCTCTCGAGTTAGGACAAGTTTTTTGGAAAATATGATTCACATGGCTCCACCTTATCCAAATCTCAACATGATTGAGACATTCATATGTCAAGTGTGTGAGGAAACCCTTGCTCATAGTGTGGGTTCCCCTGAGCAGCTGCTTGGATTAAGGATGCTTAGACATCTCACAATGACTACTGACTACCACACACTGGTTGCCAATTATATGTCTGGATTTCTTTCCTTATTAACCACAGGCAATGCAAGAACAAAGTTCCACGTTCTGAAAATGCTATTGAATTTGTCTGAAAATGCTATTGTGGCAAAAAAACTATTCAGTGCCAAAGCTCTGTCAATATTTGTGGGTCTCTTTAACATAGAAGAGACAAATGATAATATTCAAATTGTTATTAAGATGTTTCAGAATATCAGTAATATTATAAAAAATGGAACTATGTCCTTAATTGATGATGATTTCAATCTTGAGCCGCTTATTTCTGCATTCCATGAATTTGAGAAGCTCGCTAAGGAACTACAAGTCCAAATAGACAATCAAAATGATCCTGAGGTGGGACCACAAAGTTAATATGAATAACCACCTGCCTTTGATCAGCCTTATGTTCCCAAAGAGCCCTGAGTAGTGCTTTGGTTTTCAGAGTCTGGTTTTATGTTGTAACTTATATTTTAATGCTGATGTTAACTTTGTCCAATTCTTGATTTGAGCTGGATCATTTTGTGGATGCCAAATGAATATTAGAGCTGAAAACATATTTGTTGATATTTGTCTTGCTGTCCAGATTGCAATATTTTCAGTATTGAGCTTCTGATGAACTAAGTCACCTGTGTACGCTACCCTGCAATTTGTTGTTTAAACATGTGGTTCTCTATTCAAGTCTGTGTTTTCAATAAAGGTCTATGTGGAAATTGGCAGAAGTGACCCTTCAATTTGAAACCGGGTACCGATACATTGTGCACATTTACAAATAGAGATATTAGTATGACAAACACCTTTATTGAAAAATCCCATATCTGGAGTTTAAGGAGAGATTTCTGCAGGCTGTGGTATTTAAGAAATGTTTCAACAAAGAAGGACCAACTTAAACTGGTCACTAAAGTGTAGGCTAAGACAGACCATTAAGTCATTCTTCAAAGTGAGCTATGGTGATGTGAAGAAAATTGATTAGAAAAGTGCTGCTGTCTCAGCAGCATGGTTTTACCCTTTCTGTCTGAATGAGATAAAATTTAGTGAAGGATGCAGCTGGAATGAGGCAAGCTTGAAAAGCTAAGTCAGCGAGATCTGCACATTTTTCAACTAATACTGTTGTTGCTCCAGTGCCACCTAAAGAGTGAAAGAGTAGAACAGCACACAAATTAAAAGGAGTCAGGAATAAGATTTCCTTCGTGATGATCCTCGTCCAAAGAAAGTAGTAAGGAAATACCATGCAGCATTTGAAAATAATCTATTGGGAGGCACCTGGGTGGCTCAGTGGGTTAAAGCCTCTGACTTTGGCTCAGGTCATGGTCTCAGGGTCCTGGGATCAAGCCCCGCATCAGGCTCTCTGCTCGGCGGGGAGCCTGCTTCCTGCCTGCCTCTCTGGCTACTTGTAATCTGTCTAGCAAATAAATAAATAAAATCTTAAAAAATAAAAGCTATTGGCATGTAATGACACTGATGATTTTATGTCTAGTGAAAGAGAAGAGTGATTATGGAAAACTAGATTCCATTTTAAAATCTTGTGTGGAAATAGACCAATTTTTATGTAATTTCAATATGCCTAAGAAGTTTCATACTCACTATCATCTAGAGTAAAACACAGCATATTAAAAAATTTTTCAGAGAAGCATTTGGGATAGACAAAAATTACTAAGGGTTTTAAAAAATATATGTTTATATCTAGTACCTCAAGTTATAGGTGAACATATTGGAAAGGATACAATTCCATAAAAGATTGAGCTATAAATGTTAAATGTTTAGAGATAAAAACATTTAGAAAAGTTGGAAAAGAGTGTTTCCCTTTAGAGTGACAATAACATTCCAGAAATAGTGATGATTGCACAGCATTGTGAATATGCTTAATGCCACTGATTTGTACATTTTCAATTGTTAAAATTATTTTAGGTTATGTGTATTTTCCACTATAGTAAGTAAATAGATTACACCATACCTTCAGACAGAAGAGCTGCAGAAGTAAGGAATAGAATTTGTTTGGAGGGAGAATCCAGACTTAACGGGAACATATTTTAATATTTTTATACATGGTGAAAATGGTATTTCTGTTTTGTCTAAGGATGCTCATTTTTAAAAGTAAAATTATAATTTGTAATTTAGAAATTACGTGAAAGATTTTTTCAACATGAGGAACTAAAAATATGAAGAATGGTTGAAGGAGATGTGTATATGTACACAATGTAATAATATAAACAACATATATATATTAAATTTCACACAGAAAATTAATAAATGTTAGGATGTAATTTCTGGGTTAAAGACAAAACTAGCCGATATTTTAAGGACAACCCATTGTAACCATTGATGTTATCTGTCCACTGAACATAAATCATTTCCATATCTGTTAGACAAAATATCTACAAGTTAAAATCATCTCAGTGTTGAAGACTTCCTCAATAGAAAGTGAAGCCCACCACTACACTGGAATAATATCCAGTAACCCATGCTGTCCTTAGCCAAGATTTGTATAATTTCTTCTGACTCTGCAACATGTTTTTTTTTTCCACCTGACTCTGGTATTCAAGGTTTATGGAAGCAGGGCAAAGTGGCAGTTTTGCTTGCCTTCAAAAAACACAAGCATTAACAGGGATGGTCCTGGTAGTGGACATTGGAGTTTAAATGCTTGTTTTGCTTATCAGTATTTTTCAAGGTCGATTGTTGTCTGTGTGTGTGTTAATATGTTGCCCGAGTATCATACAGAATAATAAAAATCAGTTCGTCTCCAAACTCCTCATCGAATATTCCTCACCAGCCCTGTGCTCCTAACAGAGCAGGGCCCAGGTCTAGCGCTAGGGCTGGAAGCTCTGGCTCCAAATCCAGCCTTCCTTCAGCTATCTTCACCAGGGACCAAAGCTTCAGATTCTTCTAGCAAGCATCTCCACTTCAGGGGCAGAAGATTCTGCCTTCCATGCTGCAGGGCTGCAGCAGGCAAGCTGACTGCATGGTCACGTGAGGCTGGTGGTGGCTCATGTGACCAGGTTCTCTCCTGGGCAAACACAGAGGTGTGCAGCACGGAAAAGGGGCGGGAAGGACATACACTTGACGAATGAGACACTGCTGTGGGAGGAGTGGTAATGCGTTGTGGTGGGTGGGTGTGTATCTCCGCATGCTGAGCTAACCTGGAAAGGAATGTCTTGGGCCATCAGAATTAACAGCATTTGTTGGTAGAGGGCAGAGCCCCTCGGCCTATTGCCAGCGTCTTAGCCGGGGTCAGTCTTTTTCCTGAGATCTCAAGAGGCAGGCAGTGATCCTGAGGGAGGCAGACGTGGAGAGAAGCAGCGGTTGCTGTTGGAGGAAGTGGGTGCGAGGCCGGGAAATGGCATCTGTGGGAGTTGGTGTCTGAGACTAGGTGTGGGTGCAGGGAGTGCCCCCAACCCTCCTCTCTGCTCTGTCCTTCCTTTTGAACATCCCTGCCCCACTCCCAGCCTTCCTGCCCAGCTCTGTGTGACACTGTTTCTATTTGTGGGTGTGGGAGGTGGACACGGAGGAAATAGGCTTCAGGGGAGCCTAGAGAGAGAAAATAGTGAAGTGACAATTCCTGAACTCCTGAGGCACTGGATCTGGAAAGCGGTTGTGAGAATAGTGCAGGTGCCTAGGGCAGGCTGCCCCAAAATGTTTCATTTTGGTATGTGGATTATTTGGAGCTGAAAATAGTTAAGGCCCAAAAGACTCCGGAGGAAACTTTGACCTCCCTAATTGCCTAAAAATAATTTAGGCTGTGAACCCACTCCAGGAAGAGAGCTACTACCATAGATAACTATAGTATGATATGAACTAGGGGTGGTTTACAGGGAGGAATTTAGCAAAAGTATCTGTTAAAGTTCCTTTCTATGTCTCATGTTTCCTAATGGTCCCACTAACATTTGTTTACGAAACATTCATTCTTTCCTTTTGAATTGCTTTCCTTCCCTTTGAAGTCCCAAATCGCTAACCTTTCTCTTAGTTAGGTATGACAGATTGACTCATTTTGGCTGACCGTCTTGGGAATCTCATGTCTGTGTGGGTTCCCTATATATATGAAGTTATATTTTAATTTCTCCTGTTAATCAGTCTTGTCAATTTAATTCCTACTCCAGCTGGAAGAATCTTAAAAGGTAGAGGAAAAATTTTTCTCAACAATAGGAATTATGCGGTCAATTTCCTTCTGTCACCTAGTTGACACTCACTCTCTACTGTCTATATGTCTTCTAGATATTGGGGATGGCTAAGACCAGATCAAAATTGGGAGATGGTGGGGGAAAAGGAGACAGGTTACATCTGCCGTATATTCCGAAATTCCAGCTTCCAAAAGATCAAAGAGTAGAATGAACCCCAGTCTGAGAAGCTCTAGGGAAGAGGGGAGAACAGGAGAAGGAAACCTAGAAGCTTCAGGCCCTTTACATGGAATTTCTCATTGGGATACCACCAAGTTCTTCAGCTCCCAAGAGGATCCTTGGATCTTAGCCCTAGGCAGCAGCTCCTTCCCCTGTAGGAGCACAACAGTTGATACTGGATCTGAGGTTCCCCCCCCCACCCCTGTCCTGGGCTCAGAGGAGGTTCTTTCTGGGAACCACTAACAGAAACCATTTTATGGATGGTCTCACATGTTTCTCTCTGTAGACACTTTGTTCTTTCCCTTGTGATTTGTTCTCTGCTCATTTCTTAGGGCTTGTTCCTTTGGTCTCATCCTGGGGCTTGTTCTTTGGTCTCATCCTGGTTTTCAGCCCTTGATAAATCCTCGACATCTTTCTAACTGAATGCCCCCACCATGCATCACTGGATACCAATGCAGTTCAGGAAGGTATTGCCAGGAAAAATGAGTTTTCCCAAGCCCTCTCATATCCTTATTTTTATACTCAGTATAGAGTTGAAATCATACCATAATAATACTTGAGGCCCTCCTGTTTACATTTAAAAGCTAGGACTGAGCAGTAAGCACATGGGGTAAAATTACAGAGATTGAGGCCTAGGATTACCTCCTCTTCTCTTATTTCTTGCCTGCTTTGTTACTATCCTCTTAGCCCCCACTTTCCAGAATTCTGGTAATATAAGTATTGGGTCCAACGTTCAGATTATAGTCTTTCTCCTCTCTCTCTCTCTCTCTCTCTCTCTCTCTCTCTATATATATATATATATATATATATGCATGCACACACATATTTGAATATATTTTATATTTATGAATTTATTTATAAATATACTATATTAATTAAATATAAATATAAATATTTTATATATAAATTTATAAATATGTAAATTCACCATACCCATTTATATATAAAAATATATATATTTATATATGCAAAAATGTACATGTAGATATATGTAAATATATTTCTATATAAATATATTTATATATTTACACCTATTATATATAATATAATATAATATAAAATATATTTATATACAAATAAAGATTTTATTTATTTATTTGAGAGAGAGCAAGTGAGAGCACGAGCAGAGAGGAGAGGCAGAGTGGAGAGACAGAAGCAGACTCCCCCTGCCCCAAGCAGGGAGCTCAATGTGGGGTTTGATCCCAGGACCCTGGGACCATGACCTGAGCTGAAGGCAGACGCTTAACTGACTCTTTTGATAGACCCCTAGATAGGTTCAAGATGTGGGCTGGTCACCAGTAGGACCAACCGTGTGACTAGAGTTGGAACTTTAAGTGAGCTGGAATTGTCGGTGGGGCGGGGGCTGGATTTTGGGTTCAATCATGTGGCCAATGATTTAATGGATAATGTCTATAAGCAAAACCCCAGTGAAAACTCAGGACTCCGTGGGGGTTTCTGATTGGTAAAAACATTGATATCCAGGGATGTTGATGTGGCATGAATCCATGGGAAGAGGGTTTGTGTCTATAAGACCATTCCAGACCTTATTCTGTGTGTATCCTTTATAATAAAACCAGAATTCTAAATATAGAACTTTTAGTGAGTTCTGTGAGTTGTTCTGTAAATTATCAAACCCGAGGAGGTCATGGGAAACCCTGAATTTATAACTGGTCACTCAGAAGTATGAGCAACCCCCATGACTTGTAACTGGCATCTGATCTGAAATGGGGCAGTATTTGGGGGGATTGGGGATTGCACCCTTGGAATCTGATGCTAAGCCCAGGTAGTTGGTGCCAAAAAACTGATGTCAGAACAATGATGTCACGTGTCCCTATTTTTAGCAGCCATCCCTAGATTAGTATAGGTCTCTAATCCAGTGTATCATACATAAACAAGTTAAAATGAGGGAGACAGAGGCCACCAGTATATTATGGGTGAAAAAAGTAGCATGTGTTTTTGTGGCAAGCACCTGCAATTTAAGTCATTTTTTTTTAATTCTTTTTTTTTAAGATTTTATTTGTTTGACAGACAGAGATCACAAGTAGGCAAAGAAGCAGGCAGGGAGAGAGGAGGAAGCAGGCTTGCCACTGAGCAGAGAGCCCGATGCAGGGCTCGATCCCAGGACCCTGGGATCATGACCTGAGCCGAAGGCAGAGGTTTTAACCCACTGAACCACTTAGGCGCCCCTTAAATCATTTTTAAAGTTCTCTTTAATTTCTATATATATTTTTTTCTCATTAGAGCTCCCTCTACCTAGAATTCCTGCTGGGAATACTGCATTTATATTTGAGGTACTTCACATTGTGGCCTGGCTAGATACCTCTAAGTCCCACGCACAACCTGAAGCAGATAAGTAGCCAATTAACATCTGTGGATTTTTTCAATATCAGCCAAAGGGCAGGGTAAGTGTGGTAGGTGTGTGTGTGTGTGTGTGTGTGTCTCCCCAAGTATGAGGGTGATTATCTCTGTTCTGAACACTCCTTGGGTATGACTTGTAGGGGCCAGATCATCCCTCAGTTTCTTCCTAGGGTGTGGTTGAAATAGAAACCTCATCACTCATATGGCCCTTTTGTTTCTGTACCTTTTCTAGATAAATATTATGGGCTATTTAAAGTTATAAATATCAGGGCCCATTCAGATGTTACTGGACTTAAAATGTTGCTGTCTGGGGATAAAGTTAGAGTAGACTTGTCATCAGTCCAGTCATGAATGAAAGAAAGGTAACTTTTAACAATATGGCTGGACTATTATCACTCACTGGCCCTCTACTCTGCCCTGTTTTAAAAGAGCAACCTTCAATGGAAGCTATAAAATATTCAAGGCCCTGCCCCCTTCCATACAATTCTACCTTTCTATCTCCATCTCCCAATACATACTCCCAAATCAGAGCCAGGACTAGAATGAGATAAGGACACATTTTAAAGAGGCACTCACTGTCAGATGCCTCACCCTAGTCCAGGCCCTTCTCCACTTTGCCCACACTTAAGCCATATTAGGCTATCTGCTTTTGCCCAACCCAAATACACTTTGCACTTTACTACTTCTGTGCCTTTCCCCACACTGTTCCGTTAATCTTCAGTGCTCTTGCAGTCCTTTCTGTGCCTATGGGAAACATAATCATCCTTTTAGGCTCAGTCTCAAATGCTAGGATTTGAAGTCTTTCTGATACCTTCACCCTTACTCTTTGTACATTGGTAAGAAGTAATTCCTCCATCCTTTGTACTTATACAGTATTTTGTTTGGCCCTATTTTAGCATTTGTTTCTTTATACCATGTCCTGGAGTCTTTTTTATGAGTAAGATAGAACTAGTATAGAAGGACGGGTAGATAGAAGAAGAAATTTGGACACTTGAAGTATGAATCAAACCTCTGTCTGACCACAATGCTTGAACATTTTACTACTTACAATAGTAATTATTGTTAGCATTAAGATTTATTGGGTGCTTTACATGAGCCAGATACTCTTCTAAGGGTTCTAAATGTATTAACTTTTTAATCTTCAAAACACTTAGGGAGTAGGTGCTGTTGTTGCCTCTATTCTACAAATGAGGAAGCTGAGGGACAGACTGGTTAAGGAACTTGCCCGAGGTCACTGAACTGATTAGCAGAGGCGCTGAGATTCAAACCTTAGTAGTTGGAATCTAGAGCTGGTATGTGTTACCATTATGCTACATCTATATCCCTCTAGTGCTAATATTCACTAAAAGCTGCCAACATCATCATCACTATCTTAATCATCAGATTTTGTTTCTTATAGTCTGTAACAAAGTACTTTATTCATTATAAAGAAACTTAAACCTGAGTGTTATTAGACCTCTTGTCCTTAGCTCCTTCTTTTCTGTGTATCAGCCTACTCCAGATTTTCCTTCCTTTTCCATTTAATGGTCCATCATGGTCCATAATTTTTACTACTCTCCTACCTCATCCTCTAGTGCCTGGCCTCGCTGCCCTGGCAAAATTTCAGCTCTTGATAAATCCCAAATATTCACCTCTTCTTACACCTGTGTTGCTTAGTGCAGTGCACCTGGGGAAAGTTAACCAATTTTTTCTGACTATTGAGACTATCACTTTATCTTTCTTGACCTCAGTACAGTCCCTTGAATTGAAAGCAGATAATCTCTAATATCTACAGTATGGATATTTCATGGGTGCATTTTCACACAGTGATTTTCTGAACTGAAACTAAGCTCAAGCACTTAATGGCTTCTGAGCCCCTTAGATAAGTAAAGGCTTGGGTTTTCTGCGTAAGGCTTTCCTTTCAGTATTGAACAGAAGCCAGTCACAGTTGTCAGACCTCTAGCAATCATTAGGCAAGTTGTTCAGAATTTACAGTTTTCCTTTCACGTGCAAACATGAGTTTCTGATGCTGGTTTTAAGAGGTAGGTGCTCACTGACAGACAAAAGTCAGGAACTATTGCTTACTGAAGAGTTGTTTTGTGCCTGAGCATACATGCCATTTAGGATTGTTCTATTATCATAGAACAAGGATCTCAACAAAAACAAGCCTAATAAGGAAATTAATATCTACAGATTGGAAGTCCTGAGGCAGAGCAACCATGACGGTTGTTTGATTCAGCTAAGGACTCCACTTTTTTCCATCTCTTTCATTCACATTATCAACTTCTGTCCCAAAGGTAGAGGCTTGAAAGCTCAAAAGTTCAAGATGTCAAGCAACTTCCTGAGGAAGAAAAGGTGACAAGCTTTCCTGATGGCCTTTTCTTATGAGTGAGGGCACTTTCTTCAGAAGTCCTGCAGTCTCCTCCTAATGCCTCATTGAGTAATGCCACCCCCCTTCCTGGACCAGAAGGTAACAAGGGGATAGATTACCCCTAGAGTAAGCCAACTCACCCCTGGAACTGGGATCAGCCTCCCTGTGCTACATGACTACAAGGAGGAGGGAGGTGTACTTATGCAAAAATGACATTGTTTTAGAAAGGGGCTGTGGTAAGCAATGCAGTATACAAAGTACTGAGGTTACAGTGACAAAGAGCACAGTGGCAGTATCTTATCAATTATGACCACTAAAAGCAACCATGGAGTTCTCATCTATTCTTTCCTACTTTTCCTAGCCCACCTTATAATATGACTGGATCATAATTTTAAAAGGAACTAGAAAGACCTGATACATACATATATTTCAGAATATCAGATACTTCCTAATTTAGTGTGTACCAGAATCCTGTGAAGTAGTTATAAACAACCTCATAAAAACATTAAGTACCTTTTCCAAAGTGACACAAATAGTAAATGGTAGTCTCTATTCAAGTTTTGGACTGCCTCACTCCAAAATCTGGCCAAGTCCCAAAGCACTTTAAAAAGTGCTTCCAAGACTCAGGAACTGGCCATTCTGGTCTAAGCAAGCACTTAGTAGTATAGAGCACTGCCTCTTGGTGGTAGTGGTGGTGACAGAGGTGACTTTTTTTCCCTCCCAGGGTTAAGTCACAGTTACTCAGACCTCATCACCAAGAACTTCGGTTCTGGAAGTCTAAACTCTAATCTGCACTCCAGGTTATGAACTTAGGGGCTGAGATGTCAGGTTCAGGGAGCCATATAAATATTCTATACCCGGGAGGGAAAAGAGCCAATACTTATGGAACAGCTCAGTTTTCAAAGGCAACTTTATTCCCAGATCGAATACATAGTTAAAAGGAAGAGGATAAAAGCTATGTTCACTCGTCTTTAGCTATCCCATTGAAATCCATACGCCAGACTTCCAGGTTGATTTAGGACATGAAAAGAGCTTGAAAGTCATTGCTCCTGTACTTCTTCTTCTTCTTTTTTTTAAGATTTTACTTATTTATTTGACATAGATCACAAGTAGGCAGAGAGGCAGGCAGAGAGAGAGGAAGGGAAGCAGGCTCCCCACTGAGCAGAGAGACCGATGTGGGACTTGATCCCAGGACCCTGGGATCATGACCTGAGCCGAAGGTAGAGGCTTTAACCCACTGAGCCACCTAGGTGCCCCTGCTCCAGTACTTCTAAACAGGAAAAAAAAAAAAAGCTGAACAGACTGAGAATCAATGACTTATCTTAGACCTATCAAAGAACTGAGATTACAGGACAAATAATCACCCCAAATTCTGGAGACAAGATGAATCTGGAGAGGCACAACCTAACTCTCCTTACATAGAGCAGAAACTTCTAGAAACATAAACATGTGAGAACACTTAAATGGTAATTTTGACAAATTGCTAGAGACTGAATATGGAATAGTTTGAGAGTGGGAAACCCATGGGGTGCTGAAGACTTAGAGGTTTAGCGGGCTTTACTTCTAGGAAGTCCAGCAGGTTCTCACAAGTGAACATCCCAGAAAGATCCCCTCATGGCTATGGAAGGGGAAAATACACTCTTGTGAATACATCATGAATCATCTCCGTGATAAAGGCCTACTCTCCAGTGAAAAAGCCTTTCCCTGAGCCTTATCCCAGCTGAGGAAAAGGTATTCCTCCTCATCCAGCTCACTCTAGCCTTCCATTCTCACATAAGATAGAGAGAGAAGATAAGAAACACTTGTGAAGGTCATAGCCTAGGGACACAGGCCCACAAAACACTGGAATTTAATCATAAGATTATAGAACATTTCCTCTCCTCCACACATTATCACATTGATAACAAGCCTCCAGTGTTCTAACAGTAGAGTAGAGCTAAAAGAGCTGCAAGAAGTAGACTCTGCAAGGAGTAATTAGGGAAGCCCAGAGTTTTGAGGGGAGATAAAAACAAGGACACTAGAGCAATTTGAAGACCATAGCACTTACAGCTACAGCAAACATCATCCACAGCCCAACTGCTAACCTGCTTAACTTAAAACTTCTCACTAAAGGTCCGCTTATCTTAGGTCCTATCAATGCATTATATCCAGCTTTTAACACAAAATTAAAAGGCATGCTAAAAGGCAAGAAAAAACACGGTTTGAGGACACAAAGCAAGCATCAGAACTAGACTCACAAGTATAATGCAGATTTTCGGAATATCAGACAGGAAATTTAAAATAAGTATGCTTAATATGTTAACAGCTTTGATGGATAAACTAGACAAGTGTATACGGCAGTGGCTGAGATCCAAGCTGGTTCTAATCCCCGCCACATCTCCACATGGCCAAAGATCATGAGAGCTTGGATGTGACAGCGAGAGAAGACTTAATAGGACAGTTGAAGAGGAGCTAGGAGCCGCCCGACCCCTGGCCATGGGGGCAACAGACAGGAAAGAGCCTAGGACCCATTGCGGGTCCTGACAAGGAAAAAAGGCCCTCCTTGGGCAACTGTGGGGACTGCAAAATGGCAAAGCATGCTACCAGTTTAAAGGAGCAGGGAAACAGCAGCGTGGCAGAAAGAATGGGCGCAGAGCAGGGGTTGGTTTTCTCAGGGTCGAGGTGTAGGTCTGCCTTCCTTTAGAAAAGGAGCGGTGGTGGGGCCTTCGTGGGGGTCCTCCCCGCCCTCCTCCCTTCCGTGGCCCCGCGAAGCAATGAAGGAAGAAAGTGAGAGGGCCATCCACCCCAGAACCTCCGGGACAGTCGGGCCTTAGGCCTCCTCTCTCCTCGCAGCCTGCTGTCCTGACAGCCCCTGGCCCACCCGCCTCCAATTAGGATGGTGGACGGAAGTGGGGACAGGGAGGCGGACAGACACTGAGCAGCCTGGGGGTTCTCACACACCGAGGGGCGGTTGATATCCATCCGCCGCTGTCGGCCGCACACCTTCTCTCCCCGCCGCCCCCGACCTCTGGATCCCAGCCCCCACCGCCAACCGTCCCCCGGTCCCATAGATTGCAGTGCCAGCAACGAGGGGGAGGTCGCCCGCGGAGGTCTGCAGAGGCGGGTTGCCGTGAGCCCGCCCCTTAGGCTCGGGCTCCTCCTGGCCCCGCCCCCTCTGGGTCGGAACTAGGGTGGGCCGGGGAGGGGGCGTCGAGCTCGTTCGCGCCGTATCCCTCCGCCCCCCTTCCCGACACCCTCGCCGCGAGCGTTTCGTGCCGCATCCTGCGCAGCCCCTGCCCAGTTTGGTGCAGCAGCGCGGGGGGCGGGACGCCTCTTTGCGATTCTGGCCGCACGCAAGGCGGTGGGAATCCGAGTGAAGAGCTCCGAGAGGAGGGGGAGGCCGACGACTTGCACCTTGAGCCTGTGAGGGCAAGTGGGGGTGTCGTGGGGGGAGGCGGGGGACCCCCACTGTCGCCCGGCTTACAGGCTGCCCGGACCCCAGACCCTGACAGCCTGGCAAGGAGGAGGCGACCCTGTCGTAGCTGGTCCCTGAGAGAGGTGCGCAACGCCGCGGGACCCCTGGCGAGGAGAGGCGGCGACTGGCCTGGGTCGGGTCCGGGGCACGGGGGCTGGCCGGAGAGGCTCCCTCGGATCCTTTGGAGGCGAACTGCGCCCGCCACTCCGCGGCCAGCTTTCCAGGCGCCCTCGACCCGCCGTCGACAGTGTCTGTGCGGGCAGAGAGCTGTGGCTGCGGGGGCGGTTGGGCTCTGCTGCGGAAGAAATGGCGGAGCGGGAGCTAGGGTGTGGAGTGCCCAGGGAGGCTGCGGGCGCGGGGGTGGGGGGGCAGGGTGGGGGCGTCGGAGCTCTGTGCCCAGTTGGCGGGAGCGGGCGGCCGGTGGCGTCGCTGCTTCGGGCCCTGATTCTGGAAAAGGGCCTGTTGGGCCCCGCGCCCTGGGTGCTGTCCCTTCCCACAGGCGCCTGGTTGATGCCAAATGCTTTCTGTGTGGTGGGTCTGACGCATTAGCAAAAGAGCGGTTGAGTGGGTAGGTTATGAAGACATCAAAATGAAGTGTTTATCCACTTTATAATATTCCCTTCCATACTTATATTTTGCACCTAAGTAAACGCAAGGAAATGACAGGGTGAGGAGTAGATCACCTTTCACAGGAAGGGTCCGTGTAAAGAAATAGTGTAGTATTAATACACCTTTCTCCTTCAGGATCCTTTTTCTCAACATCGCAGCCCCCTTTAATATGTTGAGGTGTGGGAATGGTGGGTCAAAATAGAGGGGAATATTTTCTGAAGGGTCATTGTAGATCCTATGATGTTTAAACTTATTTCCTGATTCTTCAAAGGTGATGTTAGGACCTGAACTCTGGGTATCTGTCTGTTAACCTCGTATTTTCCTGGCACTGTCAATATATTCTCTTGATGTTTTGATGAGTGCTCATCCTCCTTTTTGCAGGACGGGACTCTTCTCCAGCTAAGGACTGTTCTTTGGTGGGAAGGGTAGAAGTTCCTGAGGACCCCTACTGTGTGGGCTGGCTGGCATAGGTGGCAATGAGGTAGGGTCTTTGTATGCATGGGGAAAGGGTAGGGACATGCAAAGATGGTATTGAAATAATAGTCATTAATATTTGTACTGAGTGCCTTCTAAATACAGTTGCCTACATTCCACTGTCCACTCTTCCATCTTATAATTTGTCCCAGGAAAGAGGTGTGGTTTCTTCTGGGAAAATGACAGGATTAAAAACTGGGAGGAAGTATAATTAGAAAAGCTGCAGGTCTTGGGGGAATGGATGCAGAAACATCTGGTAGGAGCAGACAGGTGGGAGACATTTAACATGGCCTCAAATAAACAAAAGTATGTGTTATAACTCTTGTGATGGGTGTTGGGATAGCTTAATCTCCTGTTTTCTCTCTTTTGCTTTTTATTTATTCTTAAGTTTATTTCTTTATAGGTTCCTGTAGAAAGCTGTAGGTAGTTTTTCACTTTGAATTAAGCAAGAGGACGAAAACTATTCATTTGGGTCCAAGGTGAGTGTGAGCATGAGCAGCCCTATTTATTGGGGATGGAAATGGGCTACTGGCAAGTAGGTAAGACCAGATCATATCTTGGAGCCATTGTCTTCCAACTCTCCAGACACTTCTATCCTCACATTTGTATAGGAAATGGGGATAAATTAAGCCAGGATTGTGCCTAGAGGGTAATTGATAGATGATCAGGAAATGGGGTGGGAAGCCATGAGGACAAAGGAGGCCAGAAACATTATATAACCAAAGTTCTAGATTTGAAAAGGCATATATTGGGTTTAGAATTCAGAACACATGTCTGTCTACCAAATACTCAAAATTCCAGCGCTCCTGTATTTTTGTCCGTAGCTCTGCCTGTGTATTGGCTATAGGACTTTTCATTCCTAGAAGTAATGAAGGGGGAACAAATTGCACTAGATGAGTATAGGTTGGTATGAGGCCTACCTTGGTAGACCTATAGACTATAGTGGTGTATACCAAAGGAGCTGGATGTTTTTTAGCCTTTCTCACTTTCAGCAAGCTTTTCCATCATCTGCTCCTATGTGATATAGAGAAAAGAGTGTGTTAGTGCTTGGGCAGTACATTGTTGGGCATTAGTGGGAGTGTGGAAGGGATAAAATAAGGTAACAGAGTTTTCTACTATTCTACTTCTGTCATGTAATCCATCTCTATTTTCATGTCTTGTGTGGCTGTCTGCATGGAGAAACACAGTTGGAAGAGACTTAAAGCTCATTTTCTTCTTCCACCTCCGATCCATCTGCAGTGGTGGCTATAGTGGCCTTGGAGTGACAGATCATCACCTTCAACAGGTCTGTACTCAGAAACCATCATCTTCACTCAGGCTGAATTCCTCTGCTTGTCTCTGTATCACTGACAGAGGCTATGTGTTTTGGAAGGGGACGGTGTGACTGTTGAGCTAATGAGTAACTCTTGCTACAAAGTTTACGTCTGACCCAGTGAAAGAGTGTTAAGGCATTGACCTGGGACACATTGAGAACCAAGGCCAAGATTTTATAGGGCTATCTATATAACTGGTCTTCAACCATGACTGGGGCTAAGAATGAGAGTAGAAACAAAGCCAAAACTCAAAAAAGGGCTGGTGTACAAGCTGAAGCGAAGAGGGAGTCTACTGGCATAGTCAGAGCTGTAGTCAAGACCCAGGACAAAGCAACAGCCAAGGCAGGGTCTCAAGCTGATGCAGCAACAACGACGACGAATGCAAGGTCTAAGAACAGGATTGTTACTGAGATAAAGGAAAGAGCCCTGGCAGATTTCAGTCCCAAAGCTGAAGACGGGGTCACTAGAGTATCTGGGATGTCTTCTGTGGCTGAGGTTAATGCTGAGTCCAGGTCCACATGTAAAGATAAGGCTGGTATTGATACCTGGTTTTGGGCTGGGGAAGAGGCCAATGTTGGTTCCTGGTTTTGGAATGGAGAAGAGACTAGTAATCGTTCTAGTGCTAAGGATGAAGGTAAAGCTGGTATAGGTCCCCCAACCTGTGCTGAAAAGTTAGAACCTGTGGCTGGGGCCAGCTATAAATCTAGGCCAGGGACTGAGGAGGAGGAGGAAGAAAATGTTATTGGGAACTGGTTTTGGGATGGAGATGAAACCAGTTTTGATCCTAATCCTAGACCTGTGAGCAGGATAGTTAGGCCCCAGCCTGTGGATGAAATTAATGAAAAAAATAGGCCCAAGGACTGGTCTGAGGTAACTATCTGGCCCAAAGCTCCTGCTGTAACTCCAGCAGTGTTAGGCTTTAGATCCCAAGTCCCATTTGAGACAAAGCCTCCTTCATATATTGTCCTGGCCTCAGCTGAGGAAAATACCCCTTCTTTGCCTGTGGAAACAACATGCCCTTCTAGGAGCACTACTTCATGCTCACAGCCTGTCCCTGAGTACCCATTTGGTTCTGGCCCTTGCATCCAGACTATAGAGGAGATTAGACGCCAAATCAGGATCAGGGAAGTGAATGGGATTAAGCCTTTTGCTTGCCCTTGCAAAATGGAATGCTACATGGATTCTGAGGAATTTGAAAAACTTGTTACCTTACTTAAGTCAACTACTGATCCTCTTATTCATAAAATAGCTCAAATTGCAATGGGGATCATTAATGTTCATCCCTTTGCCCAAGAGTTTATTAATGAGGTGGGTGTAGTGACGCTTATTGAAAGCTTGCTCAGTTTTCCTTCCTCTGAAATAAGAAAGAAGGCCGTAATTACTCTGAATCCTCCTTCTGGGGATGAGAGACAACGCAAGATTGAATTACATGTTAAGCATATGTGTAAGGAAACCATGTCTTTTCCCTTGAACTCACCCGGCCAGCAATCTGGATTAAAGATACTAGGACAACTGACGGCTGATTCTAACCATCACCACATTGTTGCCAATTGCTTTGCAGAGCTTTTCCATTTGCTATCCTTGGGAAATCGTAAAACCAGAAATCTTGTTTTAAAAGTACTTTTGAATATGTCTGAAAATCCAGCTGCAGCCAGAGATATGATCAATACAAAGGCCTTAGCAGCATTAAAACTCATCTTTAACCAGAAAGAGGCAAAAGCCAATCTCGTTAGTGCTGTGGCCATATTTATTAACATAAAGGAGCATATCAGAAAGGGTTCAGTTGTAGTTGTCGATCACATGAGTTACAATACACTGATGGCCATTTTCCGTGAAGTTAAAGTAATTATTGAAAGAATGTAAAATGAGCCAGAAATAAAAGTGAATGCTTTGAACAATCTAATAGGCTGTGTATTCCTAAAGAGCCTTACATAATGTTTTGAATGTTACCAGTGTGTACATTATAAAATCACATCTTTAACATGACATTACCTGCGACAGTCTCTAGGTTTGAGCTAGACCATTTTTGAAATATCAAATGAGTATTGCATTGTAAGCTGAAAACATCTGTTGATTTTAATCTTGTGTAGATGGGCAACTTTTTAACATTTTACTTAAGATAGTGAACCAGTTCATCTTAAATAGGGTAAACTTGTTCATTATTATTTGCTTGGATCTATTTCTTTTGAAAAAAAAAAAAAAAAAAGAAAATGTCATTGAAATTTGTAATTGCAGAAATAAAGCATATGCACACAAAAAGATAATAGGACTCACATATATCCATACATATACAGACGAATTGCTGAATGTGCTCTCAACATGTAAAGAAGGCAGGAGTTGCTGTAGGCTGTTTAATGTAAGAGGAATTAGTGTTTTCCCCTTATTCAGCCTTTATCAGATAACTCATGTAGGAATTACAACTGCTGGTGTAAACTGAAGAGAATGTGTGAAAATACTAGGTTATATGCTTTGAGATTTTTCAGTAGTTATGAAACTAAAACAAGATCATACTGTAAATTATTTGTAACTTTCTCCCCCCTGACTATATATTTTGGGCATCTTTCCATATCAATAAATGTGCTTCTATAACAAATTTTTAATCACTTAATGTTTCTTCTGTGTGAACAATTAGTGCATAGTGCCCTAATATTTCATTGCATGTCCCTCTTTTTTTAAAGAATTATTTTATTTTTGATACGGAGAGAGAGCGAGCTCACAAGCAGGGGAATGACAGGCAGAGGGAGAGAGAGACACCGGCTCCCCACTGAGCAGGGAGCCCGATGTGGGACCCGATCCCAGGACCCTGGGATCATGACCTGAGTTGAAGGCGGACACTTAACTGACTGAGCCACCCAAGTGCCCCATGCATGTCCCTCTTAATAATATGCACACATTTAGATTTTTGGAAAAACAAGAGTAGTATTCTGCAACTTGCCTCATCTTTATAATTATCTTTCCAACTTAGTATTATGCAGATCTACCACAAGCTTTTTATTTAATAGCTTTATTGATATACAATTGACATACATTAATCCTTATATATTTAAAGTATATAATTTGGGAGCACCTAGGTGACTCATTTGGTTAAGCCTCCAGCTCTTGATTTCAGCTCAGGTCATGATCTCAGGATTGGTGAGGTTGAGCCCTGCATCAGACTCTGCACTGAGTGTGGAGCCTGTTTAAGATTCTCTCTCCTTCTTTCTCTGCCCCTCCCTGCTCATGCTCTCTGTCTCTACATTAAAAAGAAATCTTTACAGTATACCATTTAATACATTTTGATGTATGTATACATATGTGAAACTCTCACCACAGTCAAGATACTGAACATACCATCATGACCCCCAGAGTTTCTTCATACCCCTTTTTATCCCTACCACATTTCCCTATGTCTCCCTGTCTCCAGGCAACCACTAATCTGTTTTTTAACAATATACAATTGTTTTCATTTTCTGAAATTTGTTTATATAAATGGAGCCATACAGTATATATTTAGGGGAGTGGGTCAGGGGTGTGTGGCTTCTTTCACTTGGCATAATTATTTGAGACCCATCCATGTTGTTATGTGTATCAGTAGTTCATTGCTTTTTTATTTCCAAGTAGTCTCTATGATTATATCACAGTTCATCCATTGACCTGTGATGGAGATTTGGGGTGTTTCCAGATTTGGGCTATTACAAATAAAGGCTGCTATGAGCATTTGTATACAACTGTTTCTGTGGACATGTGCTTTGCTTTTCTCTTGGATAAATACTTAGGAGTGGAATGCCTAGAGCATATGGTAGGTACATTTAACTTTTACATTTTCCAAAGTGGTTGTACTATTTTACATTCCTGCAGCAGTGTGTGAGAATTCTGATTTCTTCACATGCTTTTTAATACTTCATGTGGTCGGTCTTCTTAATTTTAGCTGTATCTCATTGTAGTTCTTTTTAAGTATGGTTAATATACAATGATGTATTAGTTTTAGGTATATAACATAGTGATTCAACATTTATATGTGTTACAAAGTGATCACTATGATAAGTCTAGCTACCATCTGTCACCATATGAAGTGGTTACATTATTAACTCTATTCTCTATGTTGTGCATTATATCCTTGTGTCTTAATTTATAACTGAAAGTTTGTACCATTTAATCCCCTTTCCCTATTTTGCCAATTCCCTTCCTACCCCCTTCCCTCTGGCAACCACCAGATTATTCTCTGTATCTATGAGCCTATTAATGTTTTTGCTCATTTGTTTTTTAGGTTCACATATAAATGATACCATATAGTATTTCACTTTTTCTGTCTGAAGTATTTCACTTAACAAAATACTCTCTATGTCCATCCATGTTGTCACGAATGGCGAGATTTCATTCTTTTGTATTACTGAGTAAAATATGACTGAGTAAAATAATCCATTGTATGTATACCATATCTTTATTCATCTATCAATGGACACTTAGGTTGCTTTCATATCATGGCTACTGTAAATAATGCTGCAATGAACACAGAAGTGTATATATCTTTTTGAGTTACTGTTGTCATTTTCCTCAGATAAATACCCAAAAGAGGAATTGCTGGATTGAATGATAATTCTATTTTCAATTTTTTGAAAAACCTCTATACTGTTTTCCATAGTGGCTGCACCATTTAATATCCCCATCAGCAGTGCAACAGGGTTCCCTTTTCTCCACATCTTCACCAATATGTGTTATTTCTTTTTGATACTAGGCATTCTGACTGGTGTAAACTGATGTTGTGGTTTTTTAAAGAATTTTATTTTTTTAGTGTTCTAAGATTCATTGTTTATGCACCATACCCAGTGCTCCATGCAATAAATGCCCTCCTTAATACCCACCACCAGGCTCACCTAACCCCCCACCCTCCTCCCCTCCAAAACCCTCAGTTTGTTTCCCAGAGTCCGCCTCTCATGGTTTGTCTCCCACTCTAATGCTGTGGTTTTGATTTGCATTGCCCCAAAGAACAGTAATGTTGAGCAACTTCTCATGTTGGCCATCTGTATGTCTTCTTTGGAGAAATATCTATTCAGGTCCTCTGCCTATTTTTTGATTGGATTATGTTTTGTTTTTTTATATGTTGTATGAGTTGTATGAGTTTATATATATACATTATATGTATATATATGAGTATGTGTGTGTGTGTGTGTGTATTTGGGATATTAACCCCTTACCAGTTTTATCATTTGAGACATCTTTTCCCATTCAGTAGGTTGCCTTTTTATTTCGCTGATGGTTTCCTTTGCTGTGCAAAAGCTTTTGTTTGGGGGCACCTGGGTGGCTGAGTGGGTAAGCCTCTGCCTTCGGCTCAGGTCATGATCCCAGGGTCCTGGAATGGAGCCCCATATCAGGCTCTCTGCTCAGCAGGGAGCCTGCTTCCTCCTCTCTCTCTGCCTGCCTCTCTGCCTACTTGTGATCTGTCTGCCAAATAAATAAATAAAATCTTTAAAAAAAAAAGCTTTTGTTTGATATAGTCCCATTAATTTAATTTTGCTTTCCTTGCTGGAGGAGATAGGTCCAAGAAAATATTGTTCAGACTGATACCCAAGACTTCACTGCCTCTATTTTCTTTCTCATCATAGTTCTAATTTGCATTTCTCTAATGAGAAATGATGTTGAACATCTTTTCATATGTATATTTGCTATCCATATATCTTGGGTGACGTTCATGTAAATGTTTTGCTCTTTTTAAAAAAACAAACTGGGTGGTTCATTTTGATTGTTGTTGATTTGTAAAAGTTGTTTTTATATAGGCTGGATACAAGTCTATTATCAGATATATGTTTTACAAATAGTTTCTCCCCATCTATGGATTATTTTTTTTAACTCTTAAAAAATGACTTTTGGGGGCACCTGGGTGGCTCACTGGGTTAAGCCTCTGCCTTCACCTTAGGTCATGATCTCAGGGTCCTGGGATCGAGCCCCACATCAGGCTTTCTGCTCAGCAGAGAGCCTGCTTCTCCCCTCTCTCTGCCTGCCTCTCTGCTTTCTTGTGATCTCTCTATGTCAAATAAATAAAATCTTTTAAAAAAATGACTTTTGAAGAATAGAAGTTTTAAATTTTGATAAAGAGCAGTTCTTTTACCAGTTGTATTTTGCTGTTATCTATGAGAAACCATTGCCTAACCAAGGTCGCAAAGATTTTATCCTATATTCTAAAAGTTTTATAGCTTTAGGTTTCACATTTGGGTCTGGTCTATTTTGAGATTTTGTATATGGTCCAAGTTTTAAGTCAAAGTTCATTTTTTGGCATAGTGATATCCAATTGTTGCAGCATCACTTGCTTAAAAGACTTCTTTCTCCCTTGAGTTGTCTTTGTTGCATCTTTGTCAAAAAAATCAGTTGTCCCTCTGTGTATGGATCTGTTTCTGGACTCTGTTCTGTTCCATAGATCTACTTGTGTATCTTGATTGCAATGCCACACTGTCTTGATTTCTGTAGTTTTATAATGTCTTAAAATCAGGCAATGTGAGTCCTTTAAGTTTGTTATTTTTCAAAGTCATTTTGGTTATTTTTACTTTCGCTTTTAGATATAAATTTTGAATCTGCTGATCCATTTCTATAAAAATTCCAGCCAAGATTTTGATTGAGATAGTTTTAAATCAATAGATTAAATAGAACTAACATCTTAACAGTGTTGAATCATCTGACCCATAAACAAAATATACCTACTTATTTTGGTTTCCTTTAATTTCTCTCAGCAGCATTTTGTACTTATGCAACACATTTTTTGGTATATTCTTTCATATTCAAATTTTTCTGTGAAAATTGACGTATCCCCATTTATATCTTTATGCCTCTTTGAATATTTCTGTATGAGAGATTCCTTGAAGTGGAACGCCTTTGTCAAAGATCGTGAATGGCAATGCTCTCCAGCCAAACACCACCAGGAATATGCCTGTATTTGAACAAGCGTGGTTGCAAAGAGAAAGAACATGTCCCATGGCAAATCATGTGATACTTCAATAAGAGGGTTTTAGAAATGAATTATCACAGGATTAGGACTTGTGTTGGTGACTTAGAGGAGGATTTGAGGAAGTGTGGCTTTGCTGTAGTTTGAAAGTTGTCAGGAAGCATGAGTACTTGAAGCATGATCTGCTATCTAAATAAATCTTACTTTACAAATGGGGAAGACTAGGCCAGGGTTACAGTTGTGATAGGTAAAGAAGCAGAAGTCACTCATATTAGCCAGAACAAGGGGGCGGTGTTTGGTTATTTTTGTGATTTGGACGATGTCTCCCAGTATTCATACATGATTACACAGTGGTGTTGTTTTACTCTTGAGACATCACAGTCATAGAGTGACTTTATCTGATATTAATGTTCTGTGAAGTTGTTTATATCCAATAAGAGAATACCAAGGCCTTGCTGTGAGTGCCAGGCCAGCTCCTAGATGTCAGGGGCTGCATTTCTTCTCATGGATATTTACAAATGTTCACATACTGGCCAACTGACTTCTAAAATATATCCACTCAATCTATGGAGCATGAATATCTCTTTCTTCATATACTTGCCAGAAATTATCAATATTATCAGTCTTTGCTACTCTGAGGGGCAAAAGAAAAAGAAACCTCTCTCTGTCATTTTTATAACATTTTAAAGTTTACATAATATTCCATATTATGAATGTGACAATTGAATCACACCTCTGTATTCTGTTGAGTTAATTCTAGAGATGTGAGGATGGACCCCATCACCTAGTGAGAAGGGAGTGGAGTATATATATGTATATATCACTTTCCCTATCTTACTTATGCCCCCCTCATTGCCACTCTTCCCCAGTGATCTTCAGATTCAGGCCCTCACAAGTACCACCGACTGACAACCGGAAAAATCGTATCGCTTTACACTCTGTGAGCTAAATTGAAAAGAGAAGTGTGAAGAGTTTAGCTATGCTGATATTATTTTACCGAATTTTGTCCTGAATTGTGTTATGGACCCACACTCAGGCAACAGCTACAATCAGTAGACTAGCATGTGATATGTACACACAAGTAAAGCTCAGGAAAGAATAGGTATTATTTTTTTTTAAAGATTTTATTTATTTATTTGACAGACAGAGATCACAAGCAGGCAGAGAAGCAGGCAGAGAGAGAGGAGGAAGCAGGTTCCCCACTGAGCAGAGAGCCCGATGCGGGGCTCGATCCCAAGACCTTGGGATCATGACCCGAGCCGAAAGCAGAGGCTCTAACCCACTGAGCCACCCAGGCGCCCCGAAAGAATAGGTATTATTAATGAAACAAGCACAAGCTTTGCAGTGAGCAAAACTGCTTTCCAGTCACAGCTATGTAAAGATTATATAATTAATTGTATTTTATGTACTTAAAGAGATTGGTCATTCTTAGATAAGCTTCAGAACAGCATCATAAATAATCATGAGTTTATAAAAGTCTTCAGTAAATCAACCTGCAGGTTTTGCTTTAAAAGGTCATGGGGCCACCTTAGCTTACTCTGGACAACTACTCTCAAGAGTTATGTACCCTGTCAGCAAATGTCTGAAAGAAGCTCTGGCTACTTATCTCCTAGAGGTGCCATGTTCCCCTCAATAGTCATTGCCAAGGTTTCCTTAAAGGAGAGAACAGCAGAAACATGCAAACTGTTTGTGTATGTTGAATACCTCATTTAACAAACTAAACTTGGCTGTCATGGTCTTGTTACCCAAAATAAAACAGAGTATAAAAATCCTGAGGTATTTTTTTCTTCTCCGGAAATTGTTAATCGTCCATGTGGGAAGGGGAGACTTGCTACTCTACTCCCCACACCCCAGTTAAGTACTTGTGGAAAGCTCTAAAATATGTCAAGGAATGAAAAATACCATATGATTTAACTCAAATGTAGAATTTAAGGAATGAAACAAATCAAAAAAAGGAAGAAAATAAAAAGTCTTAAATACAGAGAACAAGCTCGTGGTTGCCAGAGGAGAGGGGGGATAGTGGTGATGGGTGAAATGGATAAAGGGGGGTAAGAGTACACTTATCATGATGAGCACTGAGTAATGTATAAAATTATTGAATCATTATACTATACACCTGAAACTAATATAACACTATGTTAATTACACGTCAATAAAAAGTATTTTAAAGGTAGAGGGAGACAATGTGGTGGAAGAGTAGGGGATCTCATTTCATCTGGCCCCTTGAATTTAGCTCATGGGGGGAAAATGAGAGCTTTTCCCCTAAGGTCAGAACAGGATAAGGATGTCCACTCTTACCCCTGTTGTGAGAGTACTAGAACTCCTATCCTCAGCAATCAGAAAACAAAAAGAAATAAAAGACATCCAAAAAGGAAAGGAAGAAATCAAACTTTCAGTCTTCACAGATGATATGACACTCTGTATAGAAAACCCTAAAGACTCTACCCCAAAATTGCTAGAACTCCTACAAGAATTCAGCAACATGGCAGAATATAAAATCAATGCAAGGAACTCAGTTGCATTTCTTTTTTTTTAATGTCTTTTTTTTTTTTTTGGTCCTGCTTGTTTATCTTTTTATTTTTTATGATTTAGTCCCTCTGATGTGTTTATTTTTTCTTAAATTCAATTAATTAACATTTAATGTATTATTTGTTTCAGGAGTACAGGTCTGTGATTCATCAGTTTTATACCCAGTGCTCATTGCAACACATACCCTCCCCAATGTCCATCACCCCGTTACCCCACCCCCCACCCCCCTCGTCCAGCAACCCATAAGAGATTCTTAATCTCAGTTGCATTTCTATTTACTAACAATGAGGCAGAAGAAAGAAAATAAGGAATCAAACCCATTTACAATTGCATCGAAAACCATAAGATACCTAGGAATAAACCTAACCAAATGGTCTGTACTCTGAAAACTACAGAACACCTATGAAAGAAATTGAGGAAGACACAAAAAGTTGGAAAGGGGTGCATGGGTGGCTCAGTTTGTTAAGTGACTCCCTTTGGTTCAGGTCATGTTCCTGGAGTCCCAGGATCAAGTCCCACATCAGCCTCCCTGCTGAGTGGGGAGTCTGCTTCTCCCTCTGACCCTCCTCCCTCTCATGCTGTCTCCCTCTCTCCCTCTCTCATTTTCTCTCTCAAATAAGTGAATTAAAAAAGGTGGAAAAACATTCTATGCTCATGGATTGGGAGAATAAATATCGTTAAAATGTCTATGCTAGGGGCTCCTGGGTGGCTCAGTGGGTTAAGCCTCTGCCTTTGGCTCAGGTTATGATCTCAGCGTCCTGGGATCGAGCCCTGCATTGGGCTCTCTGCTCAGCAGGGAGGCCTCTCTGCCTACTTGTGATCTCTCTGTCAAATAAATAAATAAAATCTTTAAAAAAAATGTCTGTGCTACCCAGAGCAATCTACACATTCAATGCCATCCCTAGAAAAAACTAGAAGTGGATGAAAGACCTAAATGTGAGACAGGAATCCATCAAAATCCTGGAGGAGAACTGGGCAGCAACCTCTTTGACATTGGCTGCAACAATTTCTTGCTAGACATGTCTCCAAAGGCAAGGGAAGCAAATGCAAAAATGAATTATTGGGACTTCATCAAGATAAAAAGCTTCTGCACAGCAAAGGAAACAGTCAAGAAAAGTAAAAGGCAACCTTTGGAATGGGAGCACATATTTGCAAATGACAGATAAAGGGCTAGTATCTAAGATCTATAATGAACTTATCACATTCTACACCTCCCCAAAACCAAACAATCTAATCAAGAAATGAGCAGAAGACACGAACAGACATTTCTCCAAAGAAGACATACAAATGGCCAACAGACAACATGAAAAAATGCTCAACATCACTTGGCATGAGGGAAATACAAATCAAAACCACAAGGAGATACCACCTAACACCAGTCAGAATGGCTAAAATTAACAAATCAGGAAACAACAAATTTGGCAAGGATGTGGAGGAAGAGGAACCCTTTTGTACTGTTGATGGGAATGCACGCTGTAACAGTTCATTTCTTGGTACTGGTGTACCATACCATCTTGATGATAACAGCTGTGTAAAATAGCTTGAAATCTGACATTGTGATGCCACCAGCTTTGCTTTTCTTTTTCAACATTCCTCTGGCTATTTGGAATCTTCTCTGGTTCCATAACAAGTTTTAGGATTATTTGTTCCAGGTCTGTGAAGAATGTTGATGGAATTTTTTTTCTTATATTCTTTTTTTTATGATTGATTGATTTTCAGCATAACAGTATTCATTGTTTTTGCACCACACCCAGTGCTCCATGCAATCCGTGCCCTCTCTAATACCCACCACCTGGTTCCCCCAACCTCCCACCCCCCGCCACTTCAAACCCCTCAGATTGTTTTTCAGAGTCCATAGTCTCTCATGGTGATGGAATTTTGATAAAGATTTTATTGAATGTGTAGATTGCTCTGGGTAGTGTGGACATTTTAACAATATTTATTCTTCCAATCCATGAGTATGAAATGTTTTTCCATCTTTTTGTGTTTTCCTTAGTTTCTTTCCTAGGTGTTCTGTAGCTTTTAGAATACAGATCCTATGCCTCTTTAGTTAGGTTTTTCCCCAGGTATCTTATGGTTTTGGTGCAATTGTAAATTATCTCACTTAAGAATATGAAGAAATAATCTTTTTTTTTCAGAACCATCTTGATTCTATATAATGAAATTATGATATGGGATTGGTTATCTCCCTTCACAAACATCAAAATGTAAGTGCACATGAACTGTCTTTTACAATGGTCCCCATGGAAAGCCATACACTTATGCTATGATTTGAAACATTGGAACTGCCTTCAGAACCAGTTTCTGAGTCACACAAGGACACCAGGACCATTATTGTATGCCCGTGGCTATACACTGAATATTTCTTTTCTCTGAATCAGAGCTTCCCATTCTTTATCATGTCATGGTACACATAGAAAATGATATTTGTGCTGGGATAAACAGAACCATCTGTTTTCCATTAAAGACATCACTACCAGTTATTCTAATGCCCCATTCCCTACTCTAATCACTTCAAGCACTGAGGGTAGAAGTATCTCTGGCACACCTGTAACCCATTCCCAGTATACCAGGTGGGATACTTTCCCCCCAAACAGTGGTTTTCAAACCACTTCTTCATTACCTGAAAATGCCTTAGAAGGCACTGCAGAGGTTCAGGTGGTGGGCTATTGGGTTGGATCTGTATGTGTGTGCCATACATATAGCAGCTGCACTTTGGGGTTATGATTAAGAATGTGTTTGGGAAAGGGTTTCCCCAGTTAAAATTTTTTGTAGTCACTTCTATAGATATCCATCCATCTGGCTTTTAAAGGAAACTGGCATCTGATGGTTGAATTGCCTTTCTGCATATTTGTAACACACAGTGTTAGTGTCTACTATGTTTTTTCAGTAGTAATTTCTTTCATGTTCACCAAAAGATTCCCCAGTGTTTAGGCTTTACATAATTTGTCAAAGGCTCTATATAATATGTTCAAATACATAGTCTGAGAAGTTACATAAATTCCACTTTTGCATAAGTATGTCACACACAAGGCTGAAGAATAATGTAGTAGGGATTTATTTATTTGTAAGAGCAGAGCAAGAGAGAGCACAAGCTGGGTGGAGGAGCAGAGGGAGTGGGAGAAGCAGACTCCCCTCTGAACAAGGAACCCAATGTGGGGCTCAGTCCCTGGGCCCCAGGATCATGTCCTGAGCCGAAGGCAGATGCCTAACTTACTGGGCCACCCAGACACCCCAAGTAGGAGTTTTGAATACAAATATAAAATTCATTATTTTCTGCATTTTTAATGCCATCCTTTTCATTTCTCTTCCCTTATTTTCTTACAGTCAAAACCAGAGTCCTGGACTGTACACACACTCATTTGTGCAGGTGTTTTTCTATGAAAGTTTCTAGATGTAGAATTTGAAGGTATGAAAAGAATATTTTTCATTTTTGTTGAAGGTATAGAATAGCTATTCTCAAACCTGGTTGCATTATAATCATATAGACAGCTTTTAGAAAATACTAATGCTCAAGTTCCTGCTCCCAGAACTCCTGATTTAATTGGTCTGGAGAGGAACATGGGCTTTGATAATTTTTAAAAAGCTCCCTGGGTGATTCTAATGTGCAGTCAAATTTGAAAATTACTGTTGCTGAGAATCAGGCAATTTCATATACTATTGGAGGTAGAAGGGGATGATTTGGCATAATTCCTTTTAGTGGTCATTTGGCAACGTCTATTAAAATATAAATGATCATAATTTTGAATGATAAATTAATAAACATATATCCAACAAATATTTACAAAAGTGAACAAAGACATGTATAAATATGTTAATTGCAACATGATTTATAACTAAAAAAACTAGAAATATTCCAAATATCCAAAAATAGATTAAATAATTTACAATATTCCCACAACATTAAATTTGTGCATCATTTAAAAATATCAGAGAGATCTGTATTTATTAAAACATGATCTTATTTTTTTTTACTTTTTTTTAAATTTTCAGCATAACAGTATTCATTATTTTTGCACCACACCCAGTGCTCCATGCAATCCGTGGCCTCTCCAATACCCACCACCTGTTTGTCCCAGCCTCCCACCCCCCGCCGCTTCAAACCTCTCAGATTGTTTAACAGAGTCCATAGTCTCTCATGGTTCACCTCCCCTTCCAATTTCCCTCAACTCCCTTCTCCTCTCCATCTCCCCTTGTCCTCCATGCTATTTGTTATGCTCCACAAATAAGTGAAACCATATAATTGACTCTCTCTGCTTGACTTATTTCACTCAGCATAATCTCTTCCAGTCCCGTCCATGTTGCTACAAAATTTGGGTATTAATCCTTTCTGATGGAGGCATAATACTCCATAGTGTATATGGACTGAAGGAATTTTTTTAAAGCTTATTTCTTCTATGGTCATTTTCTTGGTTGTATAGATGAGACACCTAAGTTACTGTAAGATGAAATTTTTTTTTCTGGTAAAGAATACTTTTAATATTCAAAGTCATGCATTTTGGAGCTTGTAGAACTAGAGTTTGGACTCTCTCCAGAGCCCATACTACTAAACAGTGTACTTTAGAACAAGAAAAATACATTTCTTGAACTATCTGAGCTCATTGTTGTTGATGTTAGGCCAGTGCCATATCACTGTGGGTGGAAACTAGGCTTCAGTAAGCATTTTGCCACATATAGAGGTATTTATTTAATAAAAACAAAAAGGGAGTAATTATAAAGACAGGGAAAAAAAGGTAACAATCATTTCAGTTACTATAGTACAACTTACTGTTAAGACAATTCCCTTGGACTTCCAGGGTGAATTATTTTCACTATAAGGAAATCAAGGTACTTTGGACTTCCAGGGTGAATTATTTTCACTATAAGGAAATCAAGGTACTTTTATGGATGGGAATCACACTTTTCTATGTCCTAGGCTTTATTGTTTGGGAGGCAGGGCTTTCAGACCATCTTTGGCAGGTGAGACCATATGAGGTATGGTGACTTACCCATAGTCATCTAAAGTTAGTGGACTAGGTATGGCACTGGGGATAGGTATGTCTTCTGTTTTGCACCTAGTTTCCTGTTCATCAAATACAGCATTAACCTGTTTTATGTTTAGTAAATCACTTTTCAAAGGCTCAGAAGATGTTTAATTATCAGAGGTTATCTGCCCTCCAGGCAATATAAGAAGGAAAAGGAAATGGGATATTGATTTTCTTATCCAGTCCCCAGCTGTACTGAGAGATTAGAAGGAAAATTTCCTGGAATTATCCAACATGTCCTCCTTTCTGTCAACATGTGTGTGAGACTTACATTATTGCTGTCTATACTTGTAGATTATTCATTCTCACTGATGTATAGTATATAGTATAGTATATAGTATAGTATATAGTATATATATACTATAGTATAGTATAGTATTACACTGTTTGGATATTTCTCAATAAATGTATCCATTATTGGGATTTGGGTATTTTCTAGTCTTTGTCTTATAAATTATGACACTGTGAATGTCATGTACATAATCTTTTGGCCAGATACATCTTTACATTTCTTTTGGGCCTGTAACTACCATAGACCAAGGGGTGGCATTTCTGAGTCATAAGGTATATGTTTGTTCAGCTCAGTAAATACTGCAAATCCATTTTTCCAAGTGCTTCTTCCAATTTATTTTTCTACCAGCAGTGTATGAGAATTCCACTGCTCTTCATTTTCCCTAACACTTATTGTATTTTCCATCTTTTTATTTCTTATTCTGATGGGCATGTGGTAGTATCTTATTGTGGTTTTAATTTTACTTTCTGTTTTAATTTTTCTTTAATTAAATACTCTCTGTAGCATTGTTTCTTTTAATCTAAAGAACGTGCTTTCTTTTTATTTAAATTTTGATTTTATTTGCTTAAGGTGGGACCTTTGACTGCTGGAGTTCTCATTCTAGATTTTGCTGATTGTATCCCTGATTGATGTTGTACTTTATGGCCCTCTGATCCTTCCTGTTTCCTTTAAGTTGGCTATTAGCATTAAAGGCTTGATCTAATACAGCTTTTTTTTTTTTTGCAGGAGTAGCTCATATGCAGTGGTAAACACACTTCCTATAGTGTTATAACAGGAGGTTCAATGTGTCTGCTTGTCTCTCCTATGTGGAGATTGATCACTTGGTTCAGGTGTTGTTAGCCTGATCTATCCATTATAAAATTTCTCATATTTAGGAGAAGGAAAGGAAAAGTGAATTGGGGGAAATCAGAGGGGGAGACAAAGCATGAGAGACTGTGGACTCTGAGAAACAAACTGAGGATTTTGGAAGGGAGGGAGTTTGGGGGATGGTTGAGCCTGGAGGTGGGCTATAAGGAGGGCACATATTGCATGGAGCACTGGGTGTGGTGCATAAACAATGAACCTTGGAACACTGAAAAAATAAAATTAAATTAAAAAAAATTTCTCGTATGCTTTTCATCTGAAGTTTTCACAGCCTCCAAAGACCATTACTTAGATCTGCATTCCATTAGAAGTTGAAAAAATGATGATGTTCTAATTCTACAGTTTCTCCATTTATAGGCTGGAAGTATTTTGTAAAGGCAGCTCCCCTGTCCTATTAACTTTTGGGCTTCCCTGAAGTATGGCACACATAGGATGGGAAGGATGAATGCTTTTTTTTGTATAACGTGCACTTTTCAAACTATCAGTTGTTTCCATAGGATCCTGCAAAAGTGAGCAGTGAGTTTGTTTTGGGTTTTGCTTTTCTTTTGGAATGTCATCAAAATTCATAGTTGTTTGTATATTTGATGTGTTTTAGTTCATCATATTCATTATTTTATTGGATGTCAAATTGTTTTATCTTAGCCCTATGGAAGCCTCTTCAGGTTAATTTTTGGGTCTTTCACATGTGATCAGGTATGAGAGTTCAGTCCAGATTCATCTGGTACAGTCCCTACCTACCTCAGAATCAGCCACTTCCGCAAGGAAATCTGATTCCTTTCAGTGGGAAATGTTTTTAGAGCATTCAGTCTGGGAACTAGAGTTGCACATTGCTACTGGAATGGTTATTGTTTCTTGTCCTTTTCAGTGCACAGAGCCAGTTAGTATGTATTATAATTTTTATGACAATGTACCTCGTCTCCTTCCACCCTGGGCTGCTTCTCCAGCCCCTTATGATCACTATGATCATTTTTAGCCTTCCAGTTTTTAAAAGTATAAGCAAATACAATATCTATATTAATTTCCTCCCCATTCACAATTAAAAGGTGGCATATTCTTTTTTATTTAATTTAAAATCAGTTAATTAACATAATGTATTATTAGTTTCAGAGATAGAGGTCAGTGATTCATCCATCTTATATAATACCCAGTCCTCATTACATCTCATACCCTCCTTAATGTTCATCATCCAGTTATGCCATCCTCCACCCCCCTCCCTCTAGCAACCCTCAGCCTGTTTCCTATGATTAAGAGTCTCTTATGGTTTGTCTCCTCTGATTTCTTCTTGTTTTATTTATTCCTCCCTTCTCCTGTTTTGTTTCTTAAATTCCACATATGAGTGAGATAATATGATAATTATCTTTCTCTGATTGACTTATTTCACTTAGAATAATACCCTCTAGTCCCATCTACATTGTTGCGAATGGCAGTAAATTTTTTGGATGACTGAGTAGTATTCTGTATTGTGTGAGATATATAATAATTTTATCATATAATTTTATTTTTATTTTATAATTTTATTGAAAGTTTATAATTTTATTTAAGTTTAATTTATTAAATAAATTTACTTAAATAAATGTATATAATTTATTAAATTTAAATAGACACATGTAGCTAGAGGTTACCATATCGGACAGCAACAATGCTACACATTTTTATGCACCTTTCATTTTTCATTTAAAATATCCCAGAGGTCACTCCATAGCAGTACAAAGAGGGAGTCCTCATGTTTTATACCTGCATAGTACTCTAAGATATAGATATACTTTATATTATTCAAACAGTCCCCTATGGTAGACATCTTTCTTGTTTCTAGCCTTTTTCTGTAATGAAAATTTTCTTCCTAGATGGCCTTGTCCTCATGTCTTTTTGCATTGTACCTTTGGAAGAGATTCTTAGAAGATTTCAAGAGTAAATTCATATGTAACTTTATTAAGTAGTACCAAACCCCTCCACAGGTTTTGTCCAATTTTATGTTACCTTAAGAAATGTGTGAAAATGCTATTTCCTCAAATATTATTTAAGAGGAATATAGAGGGGAGGTGAACATCATGTGGTAAATCTATGAAAACCATGTCACTAAATCAGGAGAGTTAATATTTGGTTTGGTGGTCCTCGTCCTGTGTTTATCTTTGAGAACTTGCTCTCTAGCTCTCTTTTCTGTTTCTTCTGGATCTGGATCCAAATCCTCCAGAGGAGGAGAAGAGAGCAGAGGAGGTCTTACATGAAGCAGAAACTCAGTGTCACTTCAGAAGGACCTCTCAGATAATTAAATAGAAGGAACCATCTTCCTAAAAATAAGGCTGACTTAAAATCAGTTCAGAAATTTACTACTCTGGGGTTTACTGGCTGGCTCAGTCAGTGAAGCATGTCACTCTTGATCGCATGTGTGCACCCAACTCTGGGTTGGGAATTTGAGCCCTATGTTGGGTGTAGAGATTACTAAAAAACAAAATATTTAAAAATAAAACAATTTACCATTCTGATGTATTGAAGGGAAAATGGAGAAAGTCAAACTTATAACTTTCTTAGAAAAACCAAGACTAAAACCACACAAAGATTGCCTTGTCCTTCCCTCCCTATAAGGTTTGGTTAGCAGTAGGTATGAGCCTATTAGTGCTGTGCAAGAAGATGGAGGTGTAAGTTATAAGGCTCCTTACAGTCCCTTAGTTTCCCCCTACTCAGCTGTGTCATTATCTGTTCAGGTTCTGAGTCTCTAGGACTGAAGGGGAAGCTTGAACTAAATATGCATGGCACTGGGTTCTGTTTCATCATGGGTGGGCACTAACATAAATGTTGTTCCCTGTGGGAATTTCAACTTATACAGTTCTAGAGATTAAGAGACAGAAGATGTGGGATGCAGATATGGAATTGGACTCACAGTGCCAGGCATACAGTAAATACTCAATACACATTAATATGTAAATGAGATATAAATGCAGGAATATCAGGAAAGGAAACTATGCATATATTCTCTCAGTCCTTTCATAAACATGAATTATTCAACAGAGTTGTCATCACTCAGTACTTTTTTTTTTTTCACAAATTGCTTTGAGGAAAAAAAAAACAAACCTGTTTCTGTTTAACTTTTCATTGTGAAAAAAAGAACCCAAAGAAAATGGAGAAAGATGCCACATGGTGATCAAAGTCAGAACTGAAAGTCAATTAGGAATAACCTTATGAAAACTACCCAAATGTCCATAGACTGATGAATGGGTAAAAAGATGTGGTATATAAAAAATAGCATGGAGGACATGGGGAGTTAGGAGAAGGGAGTTGGGGGAAATTGGAAGGGGAGGTGAACAATGAGAGACTATGGACTCTGAAAAACAATCTTTGGACTTCCAGGGTGAATTATTTTCACTATAAGGAAATCAAGGTACTTTGGACTTCCAGGGTGAATTATTTTCACTATAAGGAAATCAAGGTACTTTTATGGATGGGAATCACACTTTTCTATGTCCTAGGCTTTATTGTTTGGGAGGCAGGGCTTTCAGACCATCTTTGGCAGGTGAGACCATATGAGGTATGGTGACTTACCCATAGTCATCTAAAGTTAGTGGACTAGGTATGGCACTGGGGATAGGTATGTCTTCTGTTTTGCACCTAGTTTCCTGTTCATCAAATACAGCATTAACCTGTTTTATGTTTAGTAAATCACTTTTCAAAGGCTCAGAAGATGTTTAATTATCAGAGGTTATCTGCCCTCCAGGCAATATAAGAAGGAAAAGGAAATGGGATATTGATTTTCTTATCCAGTCCCCAGCTGTACTGAGAGATTAGAAGGAAAATTTCCTGGAATTATCCAACATGTCCTCCTTTCTGTCAACATGTGTGTGAGACTTACATTATTGCTGTCTATACTTGTAGATTATTCATTCTCACTGATGTATAGTATATAGTATAGTATATAGTATAGTATATAGTATATATATACTATAGTATAGTATAGTATTACACTGTTTGGATATTTCTCAATAAATGTATCCATTATTGGGATTTGGGTATTTTCTAGTCTTTGTCTTATAAATTATGACACTGTGAATGTCATGTACATAATCTTTTGGCCAGATACATCTTTACATTTCTTTTGGGCCTGTAACTACCATAGACCAAGGGGTGGCATTTCTGAGTCATAAGGTATATGTTTGTTCAGCTCAGTAAATACTGCAAATCCATTTTTCCAAGTGCTTCTTCCAATTTATTTTTCTACCAGCAGTGTATGAGAATTCCACTGCTCTTCATTTTCCCTAACACTTATTGTATTTTCCATCTTTTTATTTCTTATTCTGATGGGCATGTGGTAGTATCTTATTGTGGTTTTAATTTTACTTTCTGTTTTAATTTTTCTTTAATTAAATACTCTCTGTAGCATTGTTTCTTTTAATCTAAAGAACGTGCTTTCTTTTTATTTAAATTTTGATTTTATTTGCTTAAGGTGGGACCTTTGACTGCTGGAGTTCTCATTCTAGATTTTGCTGATTGTATCCCTGATTGATGTTGTACTTTATGGCCCTCTGATCCTTCCTGTTTCCTTTAAGTTGGCTATTAGCATTAAAGGCTTGATCTAATACAGCTTTTTTTTTTTTTGCAGGAGTAGCTCATATGCAGTGGTAAACACACTTCCTATAGTGTTATAACAGGAGGTTCAATGTGTCTGCTTGTCTCTCCTATGTGGAGATTGATCACTTGGTTCAGGTGTTGTTAGCCTGATCTATCCATTATAAAATTTCTCATATTTAGGAGAAGGAAAGGAAAAGTGAATTGGGGGAAATCAGAGGGGGAGACAAAGCATGAGAGACTGTGGACTCTGAGAAACAAACTGAGGATTTTGGAAGGGAGGGAGTTTGGGGGATGGTTGAGCCTGGAGGTGGGCTATAAGGAGGGCACATATTGCATGGAGCACTGGGTGTGGTGCATAAACAATGAACCTTGGAACACTGAAAAAATAAAATTAAATTAAAAAAAATTTCTCGTATGCTTTTCATCTGAAGTTTTCACAGCCTCCAAAGACCATTACTTAGATCTGCATTCCATTAGAAGTTGAAAAAATGATGATGTTCTAATTCTACAGTTTCTCCATTTATAGGCTGGAAGTATTTTGTAAAGGCAGCTCCCCTGTCCTATTAACTTTTGGGCTTCCCTGAAGTATGGCACACATAGGATGGGAAGGATGAATGCTTTTTTTTGTATAACGTGCACTTTTCAAACTATCAGTTGTTTCCATAGGATCCTGCAAAAGTGAGCAGTGAGTTTGTTTTGGGTTTTGCTTTTCTTTTGGAATGTCATCAAAATTCATAGTTGTTTGTATATTTGATGTGTTTTAGTTCATCATATTCATTATTTTATTGGATGTCAAATTGTTTTATCTTAGCCCTATGGAAGCCTCTTCAGGTTAATTTTTGGGTCTTTCACATGTGATCAGGTATGAGAGTTCAGTCCAGATTCATCTGGTACAGTCCCTACCTACCTCAGAATCAGCCACTTCCGCAAGGAAATCTGATTCCTTTCAGTGGGAAATGTTTTTAGAGCATTCAGTCTGGGAACTAGAGTTGCACATTGCTACTGGAATGGTTATTGTTTCTTGTCCTTTTCAGTGCACAGAGCCAGTTAGTATGTATTATAATTTTTATGACAATGTACCTCGTCTCCTTCCACCCTGGGCTGCTTCTCCAGCCCCTTATGATCACTATGATCATTTTTAGCCTTCCAGTTTTTAAAAGTATAAGCAAATACAATATCTATATTAATTTCCTCCCCATTCACAATTAAAAGGTGGCATATTCTTTTTTATTTAATTTAAAATCAGTTAATTAACATAATGTATTATTAGTTTCAGAGATAGAGGTCAGTGATTCATCCATCTTATATAATACCCAGTCCTCATTACATCTCATACCCTCCTTAATGTTCATCATCCAGTTATGCCATCCTCCACCCCCCTCCCTCTAGCAACCCTCAGCCTGTTTCCTATGATTAAGAGTCTCTTATGGTTTGTCTCCTCTGATTTCTTCTTGTTTTATTTATTCCTCCCTTCTCCTGTTTTGTTTCTTAAATTCCACATATGAGTGAGATAATATGATAATTATCTTTCTCTGATTGACTTATTTCACTTAGAATAATACCCTCTAGTCCCATCTACATTGTTGCGAATGGCAGTAAATTTTTTGGATGACTGAGTAGTATTCTGTATTGTGTGAGATATATAATAATTTTATCATATAATTTTATTTTTATTTTATAATTTTATTGAAAGTTTATAATTTTATTTAAGTTTAATTTATTAAATAAATTTACTTAAATAAATGTATATAATTTATTAAATTTAAATAGACACATGTAGCTAGAGGTTACCATATCGGACAGCAACAATGCTACACATTTTTATGCACCTTTCATTTTTCATTTAAAATATCCCAGAGGTCACTCCATAGCAGTACAAAGAGGGAGTCCTCATGTTTTATACCTGCATAGTACTCTAAGATATAGATATACTTTATATTATTCAAACAGTCCCCTATGGTAGACATCTTTCTTGTTTCTAGCCTTTTTCTGTAATGAAAATTTTCTTCCTAGATGGCCTTGTCCTCATGTCTTTTTGCATTGTACCTTTGGAAGAGATTCTTAGAAGATTTCAAGAGTAAATTCATATGTAACTTTATTAAGTAGTACCAAACCCCTCCACAGGTTTTGTCCAATTTTATGTTACCTTAAGAAATGTGTGAAAATGCTATTTCCTCAAATATTATTTAAGAGGAATATAGAGGGGAGGTGAACATCATGTGGTAAATCTATGAAAACCATGTCACTAAATCAGGAGAGTTAATATTTGGTTTGGTGGTCCTCGTCCTGTGTTTATCTTTGAGAACTTGCTCTCTAGCTCTCTTTTCTGTTTCTTCTGGATCTGGATCCAAATCCTCCAGAGGAGGAGAAGAGAGCAGAGGAGGTCTTACATGAAGCAGAAACTCAGTGTCACTTCAGAAGGACCTCTCAGATAATTAAATAGAAGGAACCATCTTCCTAAAAATAAGGCTGACTTAAAATCAGTTCAGAAATTTACTACTCTGGGGTTTACTGGCTGGCTCAGTCAGTGAAGCATGTCACTCTTGATCGCATGTGTGCACCCAACTCTGGGTTGGGAATTTGAGCCCTATGTTGGGTGTAGAGATTACTAAAAAACAAAATATTTAAAAATAAAACAATTTACCATTCTGATGTATTGAAGGGAAAATGGAGAAAGTCAAACTTATAACTTTCTTAGAAAAACCAAGACTAAAACCACACAAAGATTGCCTTGTCCTTCCCTCCCTATAAGGTTTGGTTAGCAGTAGGTATGAGCCTATTAGTGCTGTGCAAGAAGATGGAGGTGTAAGTTATAAGGCTCCTTACAGTCCCTTAGTTTCCCCCTACTCAGCTGTGTCATTATCTGTTCAGGTTCTGAGTCTCTAGGACTGAAGGGGAAGCTTGAACTAAATATGCATGGCACTGGGTTCTGTTTCATCATGGGTGGGCACTAACATAAATGTTGTTCCCTGTGGGAATTTCAACTTATACAGTTCTAGAGATTAAGAGACAGAAGATGTGGGATGCAGATATGGAATTGGACTCACAGTGCCAGGCATACAGTAAATACTCAATACACATTAATATGTAAATGAGATATAAATGCAGGAATATCAGGAAAGGAAACTATGCATATATTCTCTCAGTCCTTTCATAAACATGAATTATTCAACAGAGTTGTCATCACTCAGTACTTTTTTTTTTTTCACAAATTGCTTTGAGGAAAAAAAAAACAAACCTGTTTCTGTTTAACTTTTCATTGTGAAAAAAAGAACCCAAAGAAAATGGAGAAAGATGCCACATGGTGATCAAAGTCAGAACTGAAAGTCAATTAGGAATAACCTTATGAAAACTACCCAAATGTCCATAGACTGATGAATGGGTAAAAAGATGTGGTATATAAAAAATAGCATGGAGGACATGGGGAGTTAGGAGAAGGGAGTTGGGGGAAATTGGAAGGGGAGGTGAACAATGAGAGACTATGGACTCTGAAAAACAATCTGAAGGGTTTGAAGAGGTGGGGGGGTGGGAGGTTGGGGGAACCAGGTGGTGGGTATTAGGGCACGGATTGCATGGAGCACTGGGTGTGGTACAAAAACAATGAATACTGTTATGCTGAAAATAAATTAAAATGATAAAAAAAGATGTGGTATAAAGGGAGGCAAGATAGCAGAGGAGTAGGGGGCCTCATTTCATCTGCGCCCTTGAATTCAGCTAGATACATATCAAATTATTCTGAACACATATGAATTCAACTTGAGATGTAAAAAAGAATCGCTGAATTCTACAAATAGAAAACAACTACTTTTTGCAAGGTAGGAGGTGCAGAGAAATGAACCTCAGGGGATAGATAATGGAAGATAGATGGCAGATGGAGGGAGACTCTGTAAGCTGGCTACCAAAAAGTCATATAGCCAATGACCACAAAATCGGAAGTCTTAGAAGTCCAGTCTAAAGTCCAGTGGGAGATGTCCCTGCCTGAAAGGTGCACAGGTCATGAAGTGGGGCAGAATCCTAGGTGGGAGAGTGTGGTCTCAGGATCCCCGTGGTCACAGAAAGAATGGGGGTGCCTGAGCCAGCAGAGTCCCCAAGCATTGGAGCAGAGAAACTGGCTAGGGTCAGTGAGCTCAGGAATGGGCTATCAGCTCGGTTTGCCATAAACCATGAACCTCTGCCCAATTGGGTGACCATTCCCCATATGGAGGCTCTGCAAGGAGCAGGCAAACTGTGACCCCTGCCCATCCCCCAGGAGAATCAGTGTCAGTGTGCATCTCAGGAGTCTACTGAGTTGGGCACACACAAAATGAAGACTGCTATGTGTCTTCACTTTTGAAGATTGAGGGGGCCTCAATCTTTCACCTTCTGGGCTGGAGATTGGGGGCCACCATTTTTATTTTAATCCTCTGAAAGCCTTTGGGGAACAAAACCCACATAGAGCAACCTGAAGCAGCTTACACTGAGTCCAGCATCCTGGCAAGGGGTGAGGTAACTCTGCTGGGGCAAACACACCTGAGAATCAGTGCAGCAGCCCCACCTGCTCTCCTCCCTCCCCCTGCCCCCCCCCCCCCAGGACCCCCCCTTCCAGCAGGTGAATACTAAATTTACGGAGCATACAGAACTGCAAAACTCCAGCACTAGGGGAAAACAGTATATAGAATTTGAGGTTTTTTTCTCCTGACCCTTTTATCTTTCAGTTTAAAATTTTCCTTTTCAACTAGTTTCTTATTTTACTAACTCTTTGTTTTTAAGTCTTTTTTTAACTTTCATTTTTACATTTACATTTTATAAATATATTCATTTTTTGTTTCCTTTCACTGTATTCAATTTTACTTTTGTATATATATGTTTTGCTTTTCTCATAATTTTGAGATTTAGTATCTTCTTTTTTTAAAGATCTATTTATTTGTTTGTTTATTTGATAGAAAGAGAGAGAGTGCACAAGCAGGGGGAGCAGGAGAGGGAGAAGCAGGCTCCCTGCTGAGCAGTGAGCCCAATGTGGGGCTTGATCCCAGGACCCTGAGATCATGAACTGGGCCAAAGTCAGATTCTTAACCAACGAAGCCACCCAGGTACCCCAAGATTTAGTGTCTTCTAGCAAAGATCACAGGACACCCAGGACCAAGTGGATCACCCTGTTTTGTCTACCTGGGAGATTTTTTTCTTTTTTAAAAATGTTTTTCCTTTTCTTTTCTTTTTTGGTTTCTGATCTCTTTGGATTTGTCTAGTGTGTATTTCACTTGGATCATGGTTGATTTTTTTTTTTTTGTATTTTTTCACTAGTTCATCCATTCTTCTTTGGGCAAAATGATTAAAAGGAGGAATTCAAAACAACAGAATGAACCAGAGGTAACACTCTCTGACACAGATCTAATTGATATTTACATAAGTAAAATGTCAGAGCTGGAATTTCTGATAGCAATTATAAAGTTACTAGCTGGACTTGGAAAAAGCACAAAAGATGCTAGAGAAACTCTTAGTGCAGAAATAAAATCTAATGAAGCCAGAATTAAAAATGCTTTACATGAGATGCACTCCAAATTGGATGCAGTAACGATCAGGGTAAATGAGGCAGAAGAGAAAGACAGTGACATAGAAGACAAGATGATGGTAAGGAAGGAAGCTGAGGAAGAGAGAGAAAAACCACTAATGGACATAGAGGGGAGGATTCAAGAAATCAGCAATGCCACAAAGTGAAACAATATTGGAATTATTGGGGTTTCAGGGGAAGAAGAAAGAGAGGGAAAGAATGTATATTTGAGCAAATCATAGATGAAAACTTCCTAATCTGAGGAAGGAAAGGCATTCAAGTCCTAGAGGTAGAGAGAACCCCCCTCAAAATCAATAAAAATAGATCAACACCCTGACATATAATAGTGAGGTTTCTAAATTCCAGAGATAAAGAGAAAATCCTGAAAGCAGCTCAAGACAAGAACTCCTTAACCTACAAGGGTAGGACCATTAGACTGTCAGTATATCTATCCACAGAGACCTGGCAGGACAGAAAGGATGGCATGATATATTTAGCATAGTAAATGAGAAAAACATGCAGCCAAGAATACTTTTTCCATCAAGGCTGTCATAAAGAAGTGAAAGAGAAATAAAGACTTTCCAGGACAAAGGGAAACTAAAAGAATATGTGATCACTAGACCAGCCCTGCAAGAAATATTTACAGGGATCTTGTAAGTGGAGAGACAACCCAAAAGTAACAGACCAGAAAGAAACACAATCTACCGAAACAGAGACTGTAGAGGGATTGCAATGGCACTAAATTCATATTTTTCAATAGTTATTCTGAATGTAAATGGGATAAAACTCAAATCAAAAGACACAGTGTATCAGGTTGGATAAAAAAGCAAGAACCATCCATATGCTGTCTACAAGAGACTCATTTTAGACATAAAGACACCTCCAGATTGAAAGTGAGGGTATGGAGAATAATTTATCATGCTAACGGACCTCAAGAGAAAGCTGGGGTAGCAATCCTCATATCAGACAAATTAGACTTTTAAACCAAAGACTGTAGTGAGTGATGAAGAGGGACACTGTATCATATTTAAGGGCCTACCCAACAAGAGGATCTAACAATTATAAATATTTATGATCCTAACTTGAGGCAACCAATTATAATATCAACCAATTTATAACAAAATTAAAGAAACACATTGATACTAATACAGTAATAGTAGAGGACTTCAACACCCCATCCACAGCAATGGACAGGTCATGTAAACAGAGAATCAACAAGGGAACAAGGGCTTTGAATGACCCACTGGATCAGATGGACTTCACAGATATATACAGAGTATTCCATCCTAAAGCAACAGAATACACATTCTTCTCAAGTACACTTGAAACATACTCCAGAATAGATCACAGTGTGTCACAAATCAGGTCTAAACCAGTATCAAAAGATTGGGGTTATTCCCTGATATTTTCAGTGCTTTGGAATAGTAACTCAATCACAAGAAGAAATTTGGAAGGAACTCTTGGAACTCTTGGAACACTTGGAAAAGAAAGAGAAATTAAACAATTGATCACACAATTGCCCCAAACCCATAAAGTACCTAGGAATAAACCTAACCAAAGAGGTAGAAGATCTGTATGCTGAAACTACAGAACACTTATGAAAGAAATTGAAGAAGCACAAAGAAATGGAAAAACATTCCATGCTCATAGAGTGGAAGAACAAATATTGTTAAAATGTCTATACTACCCAAAGCAATCTATACATTCAATGCAATCCCTTTCAAAATAACACCAGCATTTTTCACAGAGCTAGATGAAATTACCCTAAAATTCATATGGAACCAGTAAATACCCTGAATAGCCAACATAATGTTGAAAAAGAAAACCAAAGTGGGAGGCATCACAATTCTGGACTTTAACATTACAAAGTTATTACAAAGCTCTAGTTATTATTACAAAGCTCTAATCATCAAGACGGTATAACACTGGCATGAAAACAGATAGAATAAAGAATCCAGAAATGGACCCACAACTGGATAGTCAACTAATCTTCAACAAAGCAGGGATGATTGTTTAATGGATAAAAAACAGTCTCTTCAACAACTGGCATTGGGAAAATTGGAAAGCCACATGCAGAAGCATGAAACTGGACACTTTCTTACTCCATACACAAAAATAAACTCAAAATGGATGAGAGGCCTAAATGTAAAGACAGGAAACCATCAGAATCCCAGAGGAGGACACAGGCAGCAACATTTTTGACCTTGGGCACAGCAACTTCTTACTAGATACATCTCCAGAAGCAAGGGAAACATAAATAACTATTGGGACCTCATCAAGATAAAAAGCTTCTATGCAATGAAGGAAACAATCAACAAAACTAAAAGGCAACAGATGGAATGGGAAAAGATATTTGCAAATGATATATTGGATAAAGGGTTGGTATCCAAAATCTATAAATAACTTATCAAACTCAACACCCAAAGAACAAATAATCCAATCAAGAAATGGGCAGAGGACATGAACAGACATTTCTGCAAAGAAGACATCCAAATGGCCAACAGACACATGAAAAAGTGCACCACATCACTCAGCATCAGGGAAATACAAATCAAAACCACAATGAGATATCACCTCACACCAGTCAGAATGGCTAAAATTAACAAGTCAGGCGAGGATGTGGAGAAAGGGGAACCATCCTACCCTGTTGATGGGAATGCAAGCTGGTGCAGCCACTCTGGAAAACAGCATGGAGGTTCCTCAAAAAGTTGAAAATTGAGCTACCCTACGACCCAGCAATTGCACTACTGGGTATTTACCCTAAAGATACAAATGTAGTGATTTAAGGGGCACGTGCACCTCAATGTTTATAGCAGCAATGTCCACAATAGCCAAACTATGGAAAGAACCTAGATGTTCATCAACAGATGAATGGATAAATAAGATGTGGTGTATATATACAATGAACTACTATGCAGCCATCAAAAGAAATGAAAGCTTGTCATTTGCAATGATGTGGATGGAACTAGAGGGTATTATGCTGAGTGAAATAAGTCAATCAGAGAAAGACAATTATCATATGATCTCCCTGATATGAGGAATTTGAGAGACAAAGCAGGGGGCTTGGGGGCTAGGGAAGGAAAAAATGAAACAAGATGGGATCAGGAGGGAGACAAACCATAAGAGACTCTTAATCTCACAAAACAAACTGAGGGTTGCCAGGGGAAGGGGGTTAGGGAGAGGGTAGTTGGGTGATGGACATTGGAGAGGGTATGTGCTGTAGGAGTGCTGGGAAATGTGTAAGCCTGATGATTCATAGACCTGTACCCCTGGGGCTAATAATACATTTTATATTAATAAAAATAAAAAATAAAATAAAAAATAAAAATAAAAAATTTAAAAAAATAATCCAGTTAAGAAATGGGCAGAAGGGATGAATAGACACTTTTCCAAAGTGGGTATTAGGGCAGATGGCTAACAGAAACATGAAAAGACAATATCTCTCATCAGGGAAATACAAACCAAAACCACAATGAGACACCACCTCACATCTGTCAGAATGACTAAAATTAACTCAGGAAATAAGAGGTGTTGGAGAGGATGTGAAAAAGGCGAACCCTCGTGAAGTGTTGGTGGGAATGCAAACTGGTGAACTACTCTGGAAAATAGTATGGAGAATCCTCAAAAAGTTGAAAATAGAACCATCCTACAACCCAGCAATTGTACTAGTAGGTATTTATCCAAAGGATACAAAAATGCTGATTTGAAGGGGCACATGCACCCCATGTTTATAGCAGTACTATCAACTGTAGCCAAGTTACGGAAAGACCCCAAATGTCAATCGACTGATGAATGGAAGAGATGGTGTGTGTGTGTGTGTGTGTGTGTGTGTGTGTGTGTGTATAAATGGAATATTGCTCAGTCATCAAAAAGAATGAAATTTTGCCATGTGCAACACATGGATAAAACTAGAGTGTATTATTCTAAGGTAAATAAGAGTCATAAAAATACAATTATCACTTAGTGTGGAATTTAAGAAACAAAACAAATGAACATAAGGGAAGGGAAAGAAAAATAAGATAAGAACGTAGAGGGATGCAAACCATGAGAGACTCTTAACTGTAGAGGACAAACTGAGGGTTGCTGGAGGGGAGATTGGTGGGATAAATGGGTGATGAGCATTAAGGACGGCCTTGGATGAACACTGTGTGTTGTATGTGAGTGATGAAACTGGTTTC